>NC_021164.2:77493963-77652483 GCF_000331145.2 Cicer arietinum | reverse complement strand
AGAGTGTGGTAATAGTGGGGAAAGAGAGTGTTGCAAGTGGAAGTGTAGCCTTGATTTGATGAATGACATTGTTAGTTAATGTTTGATAAGACACTGAACCCGGTTCAATTGAGAGGGATAACAAGAACACCAGCTCTGATGCTAACTTGCCGTTCGGGAACTACCGTCACTTTTTAAAGTGAAGAAGAAATTAGTTATTGGCGGCGCGCCCTGAACTGTAAAAGACCTTTGTTTTTTGTTTCCGGTTAAGAGCCAAGACTCAAGCATGGTGAGAAGACAAGATGATGAATATGGACCAGGGCCTGTAGAATTAGCGAATTGGGCTTCTAAAATAATGGACCAAATTCACTTATGCTGTGTTGATGTATAAAATAAATAAAATTTTATCCTATGTTTGATGTATAACAGAGAAAATTTTATCCCATATCCCACACTTATATTCCTATCCTAGATTTTATACAAGCTATTCTCTCTTTTTTTTTACCCTTCTAAATCCAATTTGGATTTCCGAAAACTTTTCAAAACAAATTTAAGAATTTATGTATTTTAAAAATTTGAACTTTATATATTAATTTTTTATTTTAAAAAGTTTCAGTATTATTAGAATGTATCACCACACAGTGTTATTAGAATGTGAATTTAGTTTTTGAGATTGGGAATAATTTCTGAATTATTCAATTAGTTTAGTATTTATATGGTTGATTTAGTTCTTCAAGTATTCAATAGAATGGGCTGCTGGCTGCTGCATCTATAATATTGTGGCTTTGTCATAGAGAATTCTAGAATTTGTAGTTGAAATTGAAATGTCTGTATTCTGTAAGCATAGGCTAGGTTCATGGAAAGTTGAATTCCTACATAGAATTTGTGGTAAATTTCTGAAGACTCTAGAGTTTGAGTGGGAAGTCTTAGTTTACTTCTTTGAATTCTTGTGGTAGTAAACTGTTGGGATTTTTATTGTATTTAAAATGTCAATTCTACCTATCATTTTGAACAGTCAAAAGTAGAATGTGAGTGCTTGATTAATCTTGCCAAGCCTTTCATGGCAAAATCAAGTGTTGTCGATATCAAGACAGGAAAGCGTACAGAAAGCAGGATTTCCTGATGCTAAGGCCAAATTTAGTTCTGTGCCAGGGTGGAATGATTTATCCGAATGTGCTAGAAAGGGTCTATCAGTGAAACCAAAAACCACACTAGATGCATCTAGTTTACATGGTTATAAACTATTAAATCCTGTAACTGGATCAGCCGTAAATATATTGAGGAGTTCAAAGTTAAGGCATTGCCTGTCCAGGTACTTCTAAAGACTAAGGATGAGCCTATTGTTTTCCTAAAAATAGGGGTCAAGAATTTAACGATGACTTATAAAAAACTAAGTGGGAATTTCATCCCTAAAATCTCCATTCTCAGACTAGATATATAGGCTTGAGCAAGTGGATATATTATGGTTTATTTGATTTTTATTTTGAAAACAATTTTATAATATAAATTTAAAAAATTCTTTAAGACAAAACAAGAACTCTTAGATATTGACTTAATTCTAAGGTGATGGTTCAATTAAGCTTCGCACATGGGGAACTAAAAGAAGTATCATTAGATTTAATCAATTGGTCTAGATTTGTTAGAAATATAAATGAGAACATTCTCACATTCACATACGCAAATATGCCCCACCTCTCCCCCATTTGTTTGTAAGCATGTCATGGCGAGTTTTTGCAAGTGCGAAATTTCCTAGAGTTATTTAAAACAATCAGATCCACAGTTCTTTTGTCAAGCCTTTTGTAAGTGTATGATTCGGATCTTCTAGCTCGCGCTACTAAAACTATCCCTAGAAAAACACACATAAATTCAAGTGGCCAAAGAAGTTCACAAATGGGACCTTCAGATCCAAAGAGAGTAGCAACATCTGCCAAAAATAGTTCTCATATCAAGAATTATGAAACTGCAATCAAGGGCATTGATGACTTGAAATTAAAGAATGATGATGCACATCAATAATTTCTCACATTTTTTACTGATATAAAAATTTGAGTTGACCTTCCCTCTGTGGTGTGGTTTGCTTCAATAAGTTCACAGATTCCATTGACCATAGTCTTTTGCGTTTCCTCTTAATTTATTACCACTACCAGTTGTTCCTAACACATCATCTTATGTGCGGTCGTGGATCTAAAAATATTATTTATTGGGGGTAAGAAAATAAATATAATATTTTTTACAAAAAAAATCAAATAAAGACTCCAACAGTTATTAATTAAAAAAAAAACATGAAGATTTAATTGGTCTTAGAAATAAAAAAGGTAATAATTTATAACATTATAAGTTTTATAATTAAGTGAGTTAAAATAATCTATAATATTTTTACATAAAAATATTTGATTCTCTAACTTTAAAATAAAAGAAGGTGAAGTGTATAAGAATGGAAGGGAGAAATATAATATAATGGGAGTAAAGATGTAAGAGAATTAGAAAAAGTGTGGTGAAGGCGAACATCTATTTTTTGTTATATGTTTTAAAGTGTAAAAAATAAATAAATTTCCCCTTATAAAAAGGTTGTGGGCAAAAGTCTCGTTAACATTTGAGTTTGAACTCCGATTAGACAAAGTTCTACAAATGTGTTTAAAAATTTTAGAATTCCTTTTCATGAATATAAAGTTTGAGTTTTCTAAAAAAGTTTGTGTTTTAGAAAATTTAAAAATGTTTTTCTGGTACACAAAATTCGGATTTTCTAATTTACATTTGTGTTATGGATGTTTTTTTTTAAGTTTTTTTTTATAATTATTTTTGAAAAAAATAGAGTAACATAGGTAATTGCATAAAATGTGGAGGTAAGAGTATAAATGTGAGGTAGGTATAAGGTAAATTTATCAAAATTCTATGGTTAAAAATATATCATCAAATTAAGTCTCTAAAATTAAAAATCCCCTAAAATTAAGTGGGCTAATTGGATCTATAGACCCACTTTTTTTCAAATATTTTTTTTTGGGAAATTGCTTTTCAATATTTTTCCAATAAATTTTCAAAATTTTTATGAGAAAAAAAAAGATTTTGAAACTTTTCTGAAAAAAAAAATGTTTGAATTTTTTTTAGAATGATTTTTTCATGAGAAAAAAATATTTTGAAATATTTTTAAGAAGAATAATTCTATTTTTTTAATAAAAAAATATTTCAAATAATTCTTTTTAAAATAAAATATGATTTTTTTCTTATAAAAAAATTCATATATTATTTTGGAAAAAATCTTAGTTGACAAGACAATGAACACATGAACCCTTCACTTATACCCAAATAAAATAAAATAATAATAATGAGTTGGGACCTCCAAAAATTGTCAAATCATAATTAAAGGGCTTGGTAGAATGTTCCTTAAAGGGAGCTTAACACTTTAGAACTTAATTGACGACTATATAAATATCTATCGGTAAATATGCAATTTGATCAATCACTTTATTAATTTGTATCAACTTAATCTTTCACTTATTCATAATTTCAAAATAGTTTATTTATTTATTTCACTATTAATTAAGTTAGTGTCAATTCAAATTAAATAAAAATGAACTAACATGTTAACTACCACATAATCAAATTTTGAGGATCTATTTAATACTTTTTAGTAATGAAATCTTGCCGGTTGCCGTGTTTGCTCAATAATGTTTGAGAATATTTTAGTATTTTTTAAAATAATTATTAAAAGTTAGAAATCTCTTGTTTTATGATATACCAAGTCAAAAATCTTCTTATTCCTCACACTCTCTAGCACTTAAACCTTGTTCACAAGCTTTAGCATAATCTCATTGTGTTCTTTCATAACATTTGATTGTTGTCTCTGTGCTATTATCATTCGATTAGCCTGGTCATAAGTTCACCCTCATTTTTCAATATTTATCCTCTTCTTGAAATGCAATAATCCAAATCATCAATGGAAGAAAAAACTATAATAAATGATAAAAACCATAATAATGAAAGAATCAACACAAAAATAATTTAAGTTATTTAGAGTAAAACCCCCTAAAGAGATCATAAGATACAAACAATCAAAGTAATTAAAAAAAGTGCATATTTAAACATTATCTTTCAAATAGGACAACTAAAGAATGGTCGATCCGAGTTTGCGTATGTCCTTGAAATCGTTATCATAGTTTTGCTCATACAAAAACAAAAAGAACTGGATGATTTTTCTCAATACACGATTTATCAAACCCTAAATTACCAATAATGCTTTTTCTTTTCATAGATGGAGTAAATCGAGAGCTACCACCCATCTTATCATATCGTTTTTCCAAATATAATAAAATTTATAGAAAATAAACATAGGTGGAACAATACATTAATGGAGGAAGGAAATAAAATTAGAAAGGAAGACTTCTCAACAATGTGTTGTATAAAAATACAATTCATTGCTAAATTTTATTGTCTATTAGTAGGTGTATATGACAACTTTTCAAATTTAAACAATATCAATTAAGTTCTCGAGATTGACTTACATGACACTTAATATAACAATTTACTATGATCAAATGAAAGATTAAATTGATACAAATTAACAAAGTCATAAATGAAATTGAGTATTTAATCTGAAACCTTGTGTTAGATTATAATTCCTTCATTGGATGGGTTTAGAAACTTTGACTAAACTTAAATGTTGAGGCGGCCTTGGCATTGGAACTTCAAGTAAGTCTAATATTGCAATGTTTGGTACAAAATGTTTGGGGCGCTATCAACAATCTCCACGTCCCAAATGCTTAAATTTCTAAATATCTTGGTGATAAACATTTGTTGCGTGCCACTATTACTCCTGTGTTTGGAGTACAACTATGAAGGCTATTAACGTCCTGAAGGTTGGTTGTACTTGTTTGCAGATTAATTTTTTCATTTTTAATGAGTTTGTATTGTATTGTTTCTTATATAAGTATTTTTTTGATCAAAATGCAATATTAAATAAATTGATACGATAGGAGTATAATCTGCTTTAATTTATCCTCTATTGCTATCAATGCTATTAATGAGCATTAAAAAGTATTTAATATTTTAATAAGCAATACTTTTATAACCGTGAAGGTTAATCATAATAATAAGGACTTGTGCCGCAAGGAAAGCTTCTCGTGCGCTTCAGTCTCCGACATCCGTCAACTTACTTGAAAGGGTTCTGAGTTCTGATTCACGATTAAAATCCCAGTCGCGCTGCTGTCAAAATCTTCGTCGTTCACAATGTCTGAGACAGATTCGGAAAAGCCACATGGTAAAATCATTCACATTAATCGCTGCGTTTTACATTTCCTTCCATTTTTCTAACGGAAAGTTTTACAGTTACAGATGAGGTGAAGGAAGAGACCGATTTACGACTCACCTATCGGAAGGGTGAAAACTTCGAAGAGTGGTATTCAGAGGTACACTACTTGTTCCATTTCCGTCTTAAACCCTAGCTCTCTCTCTATTGATATAAAAACAACTTTCTGACCTGTTTGATTGTGGCTTTCAATTACTCCTACAGGTTGTCGTTAAGTCGGAATTGATTGAGTACTACGATGATATTTCTGGTTTATATATTCTCAGACCTTGGGCAATTGCAATGTGGGAGATTTTGCATGTATGTTTCTTAACTATCTAATGCCGTTTATTGTTTTATACTCTTCATTAGCAAGCTACTGAGTCGATACATATTTAAAATTTATGACTCCTTCCAATTGGTGGCGTTTTTGTTTTGGAGAAATTAAGGGCATGTGAAAATTTATAATATGGCTTGGGGATTTGAATTTTAACGGTTATTAATTATTATTTTCTAACAGACATAGATAAAATGTAGGAAAAGATAAATTTCTCGACTACCGGGAGAGGTTGTTGGATCTTTGACAAATATCGTGCACAACATGATGATAAGGATTTAGTGAATGGGAACTTTGGATAATTCATAACTTCTATTAGTTGGTAAATTGGTCAGTTAGTTTTAGTTATGATCCATGGAACCCTGTTATAGACCTTGTTACATGTAGTAAAGTTTGCTATCGTTTGTTGCCTTGTATATACATGTAATATGTACTTTTGTAAATAAAATCATATAGTTCTTTTCAAAAATCTCAATAGGGAAACAAATCACACATCCCCTTCTTTTGTCCTTCCAATTAAAAGATAAAACCTCACACAAATTAATGACTAAGATAGAGAATGCTGATATTTAACAGGGTAAAGTTTATTTCATTCCTAGTGTAAAGATGGTTTGTTGCAAGTCCTTGCAGCCTAACTCATTCATTTCTTTTAGAATTGGTAGTTCATTTATGATTCCTTATTTTACTTTGTGAAAATGTAATTTGTTTTCATTTTCTAAATATGTGTTCATTTTCACTAGCTATTGAAGTGAACTATTTTGGTGGAGAGAATTAAATGCTTGTTAATAATGATGCATTTTCAGAAAATGACTAAATAACTCTTTTGGCATCTTGATTGTTTCAAGGAAAGTAGATAGTTGTTCACTTCAAGAGAGTCTCTCATCTCCTTGTTAGCAAGTAAATGTAACACGAGTTTTAGAAAATGAAAATAAAAATTATTTTACAAAGTAAACGAACCCTTTGATCCTTCAAACTTGCATATAGAATTACACAGTTATTTTATTTTCTGTTAAGCGATACTTAACTCAGACTTGCTTTCATATCAAAAACAAATGTGCAGGATTTTTTTGATCCAGAAATAAAGAAAATGAAGGTCGAGAACTGCTACTTCCCTTTGTTTGTGTTGAAGCCTCATTTGGAAAAGGTGAAGGACCATCATGATTCTTTTGATGAACAGGTGAGAGTTTCTGAATTTGGTGGTTAGGACATTTAACAGTTTCCGTTCATACCACACGGATTGATTGCTCTTAAAAATCTTTAGATCATTGCATGCTTAAATCATTTGTTGTTTCCTAATTGTTTTATCAATGTTTCTCATTTTACTGATGATGTTTTTGTGTTAAAATATTGTATTTAACATTTTTCTTTATAATAACTCTATCACTTATGCTGATTGTTATGAACTGAATTTAGATGAGGTGTACGAAATGACTGCTATGAACTTACAATTTCTTTTTATCCATCACAATCATTTATATTACCGTACACCTATGCATGGTTAGTTTTGTGTAACTGTCGTCAACGTTTGTGAGGAAAGTCTTCGTATCATTTAGGACGACTCTAAGTCTATACAACTTCATTTCTTCCTTTGAGGACATTATTAGTATTTTTTTATATTATTTCTTGCTCGTTTGCCAGGTTGCTTGGGTGACAAAGTCTGGAGAAACTACATTGGAAACTCAACTTGCTCTTCGTCCATCTAGTGAAAGTATCATGTATCCCTACTACTCTAAGTGGATAAGGGGACATCGTGACTTACCGTTGAAACTTAATCAATGGTGCAATGTTGTTAGATGGGAGATCGGAAATCCCACACCATTTATCAGGCACTTTTTTTTTACTTTTTTTCACTATGTTTTCTATTCTTCATGTTATAACAATGTGTTGGCTGCTGTAACATAATGAAAAGTTTAAAGCTTTAAATAAAATGCTTTAAAAATTCCAAAAATTGATATTCTGTATTGTGGTTATATGTCTTACATAGTGTCATAAAATCCAGCACGTTTTCTTTTTGAATGAATGTTCATCTGGTAGTGATTCAGGTGAATTATTCATAGTGAAGCAGGCTAGCAAAACACTTTTTTTCTAGATTGTTTTTAATCTGAACTTTGCAAGAAATAATACTTGTTAAATACTAATTTCTTATTGATATCTTAGATATTGTTTTTATCACACACATCTACTTTGTATGGAACTTGTTTATAGTCAATTTCAGGGTGCTTATACAATTTTTTATCACAGGAGTCGTGAGTTTCTTTGGCAAGAAGGACACAGTGCTTTTGCATCAAAAGATGAAGCAGATGCAGAGGTATTCAATCAAATAGTTATTTTAGGGATTTCTCGTTTGATCTATTTTCATTAGTAATCTTCCTTAATTTACGCATTTTGGTATCCGTAATGAGTCTTTAAGCACCTTCTCCTATCTCGTGCTTCCTTGTTGCTTCTGGTGCATACAATTTTCTGATACTAACATGTTCATAATTTCAACCCAAGCACGCAGACTGCTCATCTTTTAAAATTTTAGTTTTCAAAATTCTGTAAATTGTTATTGTTTCAGGTTCTTGAGATATTGGAATTATATAGGTGTATATACGAAGAGTATTTGGCAGTTCCTGTCATTAAGGGTACGAAAAGTGAAGTTGAAACATTTGGCGGTGCAATTTACACTACCACTGTTGAGGTTCATGTCTAACATTCTTCTGTGGACATTGATATGTTGTTTGAATGGTAAAAATTTAGAAGGTTTTTAAAATGTTGATGTTCAATTTTCCTAGGCATTTATTCCAAACTCTGGTTGTGGGATACAAGGTGCATCTTCCAATTGTTTAGGACAAAAGTTTGCTAACAAGTTTGAGGTCAACTTTGAAAATCAGAATGGACAGAAAGGCATGGTTTGGCAGAACTCATGGGGATATTCTACTCGAACTGTAAGCTTTTAATGTAGAAAGAATATATATACATTTGAGGATTCATTTATATATGTTTGCATTTTTATTTTTTTTCTGCTTTTATAACAGATTGGGGCAATGGTCATGGTTCATGGTGATGACAAAGGATTGGTGTTGCCTCCTAAAGTAGCATCCATTCAAGTCATTGTGATTCCAATGCCTCACAAAGATGCTGATGCTCAAGGAATCTTTGACAATTGTTCTGCAACTGTGAAATTGTTAAGTGAAGCAAAAATCCGTGCTGAGTTAGATTCTAATAATTACTATTCTCATGGAAGGAAGTGTATGGAGTGGGAAATGAAAGGGGTTCCTCTAAGGATTGAAATTGGACAAAAGGATTTAGCAAATGAGCAGGTTACCAATGTTGTTTGGTTGTTAATTTGATTCTTATATGTCATTTTATTTCTACCCTGTATGTTCAATGAAACACCCAATAAATGTCTTCAATTTTGCCCAGGTTCGTGCTTTTCGACGTGATAATGGAGCAAAGGTTGACATTGCTTATGCTGATTTGGTTGAGAAAATAAAGAAGTTGCTCAATAATATTCAGCAGAGTATGTTCGATGTTGCAAAACAAAAACGAGATGAATGTATTCAAGTCATTCATACATGGGATGAGTTTGTTGAAGCTTTGAATCAAAGAAAGATGATCTTAGCTCCTTGGTGTGATGAGAAGGTAGAAATTGTGTATTTTTTTATACAATTACAATAATCCAGGTGTAACAATAATATTCTTGCCAAGTTTTGAGATTTTAGGTGTTTTATTTTGAATTCTAAAATTATGAAAAACGCAAACACGCACTCTAGACACGACACTTGCATGCACCCGATACATACACTTGTAGTCCAAATTATAGGATGCCAACAGCAATATTTATAAAAGGTCTAATTTTGAGAATAAAAAGCTTTATATTTTCATCATCATATCAAATACAACTTGTTAAGTATTGCATTTTTTATAATGAATCTCACCACAAAATACTAAGAGATATCATTATAAATTTGAACAATCCTATGGTTGTGTTTTGGTAAAAGGAACTTTCTTGGTAACTGTTTTTGATCTATATAATGCTTCAGGAGGTGGAATTAGATGTCAAAGAAAGGACAAAGAGTGAGATGGGAGCAGCGAAGGCTCTATGTAGTCCCCTTGATCAGCCAGAGATCCTAGAAGGTAAAATCCTTGTTTCATATGTTTTTGTCAATGTTTGCTTCTGTTACTGTATGAACAATTCGCTGTATATCACAATTGATCTTGATGTTGCTTAATATTTAATCTTCCCAGTGATGTTTTTTCTTAATAAGACTGTGCGGTGTTGGTTTTACAGGCACGAAGTGCTTTGCATCAGGTAAGCCTGCAAAGAAGTGGACATACTGGGGAAAAAGTTACTAGGCGTATTTTGAGGTTTAATCCGTGTGTATCATTCCGTTTTTTCGAACATTATCTCAAATTAGCAGCGGCAAGAAACACAGTCCATTTCTTTTGTTAAACGATTTATTATTAAAATACTGCTACCCAAATTCTTGTGATATTTTTCAACCAAAGTATTTTTTGAGTATTGTGAAACATAGAGCACGGAAACCTAAAGAACACAAATAACAATTTACTAAAACACAATCGTCAAATTTAATTAAAATTATATGTCACTGCAAAATAATAAGTCAATTATGTCAGAGTTTAACTGCCGTTTCAGATACATAGAACTTAAGGTTCCCAAGTTGGTCAATCTAACCAAAATCCAGCCAACAAAAGAAGATCTAAAGACTAGAATAGCGTCTCCCCAAAAGCCTTCCTTTGATTGGTGGCATCGGCTTCTTCGCCACAATTTCGCAGGCTGTTTTGCGGAGCCTTCCACAGTACATCCTCTCATCATGGGAGTAAGAGTCTGAGAAGAGAACTCAACTCCAGCTGCTAAAAGCTCCCTCTTCTAAGCCTTCTATAATCAGTTTTAACGGATATTGAAAATCTACAATTTTGTAACACCTCACGCCTTGCGTAACTACCTCCTTCATGTTGTCTTTTGAAGATCTAAGAAGGGAGTATTCTCTCTTGTCCAAAACCGGGTCTGGAAGAAGCTGGAAGGTTGGAAGGAAAAATGCCTCTCACAAGCGGGAAAAGAGATTTTGATCAAAGCTACAGTGCAAACTATCCCCCACTACATAATGAGCTGCCATAAAGTTTTGATGAGTGCTACAAAGAGATAGAGTCAATGGTAGCTGAACTTTGGTGGGGACCAAAGGATGGAGCTCGGAAGATACATTGGATGTGTTGGAACAGATTGGCAAAATCGAAGTAAAGTGGGGGA
This sequence comes from Cicer arietinum, assembly GCF_000331145.2. Taxonomy (NCBI): domain Eukaryota; kingdom Viridiplantae; phylum Streptophyta; class Magnoliopsida; order Fabales; family Fabaceae; genus Cicer; species Cicer arietinum. Next base: position 77,641,635 of record NC_021164.2, on the reverse strand, counting down.
ATGTGATTCAAAGGATTTCAACATAGCGCTCCTTAGTTAGCACGGCTGGCGCCTACTGACTGAGGAGAACTCCTTAATGGAGCGGATCTTCAAAGCTAGGTACTACCCAAGAAGCTCATTCATGGAAGCTATGCTTGGAGAAGTATCCTCAGTGTGCACAAGAAGCCATGGATTTTTAATTAACTTAGAATTTACCATAAAAAGAATAACATCCCAGCCTGTTCTAACCCCCTTGACAGTAGCTTAGACTCTAATTCTGTTGAAGATAGATTTTTTTGTTGATGCTGGATGTTATGTAGGAGGATCCACAAGATAGGGAATGGTTTTTTTTGATAGATCCAATGCTGGCCGAGTTTGAACCTGTCTCTTTGACAACATCGAAGTTGAACCTGTTATGGCTGAAGCATTGGGTGTTTGTTGGTCCTTACAATTTGCGCTGGAACATAACATGAAGAGAATTTCTTTAGCTACTGATGCAGCTTTCGTTGTTAACAACCTCAATATTAAGTGTTGCTTAGCCGCCATTGATCCTATCATGCTAGATTGTAAAATGTTGACGAAACACTTTGAATTTGTGTCTGTTTATCATGTAAGAAGGCGCTTAAATGTTGTAGCTCACAAGTTAGTAGGTTTATCTAGGAGTATTGGCTCCAAAACTTGGATGGGATCTCTCCCACACCAGCTGCAAGCTGATCTTTTGTTTGTTTTTCTGTATGTTGATTGAATGAGTTTACCTTAAAAAAAAAACTATAATGTTCTCTATAATATACTCAAAAATAGTGCCTGTGTACTCTAGCCAACCCTTGTCATAATTAATGTCACGGACAAGAAATAAGTAAGTAAAATTTGACCAATTAAATTCATACTAGTGTATTGTATGAGTTACAAATTTGATTATGCCACGTCAACATCCAATGGTGGCTACCACATGGATGGATTTGGATTGTCTACCTTTGGCCTGTTAAAGGTAGAGTAACTTTAGGCAAATTTTGTGATAAAATAGGAGGGTATGATACTTATGATGGAGAGAGAATCATGAGAGAGAAAACAAAATGTAGAGAGATATAGAGAGAAAGGTAGGAAAAGGTAGAGAATCTAAAGTTAGAGAATCCAAATCCGACTTTGACCACTTATGACATTTTTTAATATGTTACAGTTTGGCTTCTAAGGCAGCAGGTCCTATAAAGCAATTTTAATAGCTCTGGCACACCTATCACATAGTATATATATATATTCTAGCTTCTCTTTTTTTCTCAATTTGCGTAGAGTAGCTTCAATCTTCTTTTTCAATTTTTGCAGAGTAGGAAAACATGTTATACATAATAGGTTTCAAATTTTTTTTTTTAAGTACAACTTGCATTTTTATTTTGTTAAATTATTAAGTTTATAAGATTCTATTTGCTAAAAAATAAGGGAAAGGTAGATAAGCCAAAGTTAGACAATCCAAATCCCACATGGATGAGACAAAAAAGGTTTGAAATGCACACAAAAAATTGTCGAAAGCTCTAAGAATAGTTGTATGTCCCTGGTAAAGTAAGGTGTTGCCTACAATTTTCATCACAAACGGCAACACTTTAATAAAATTGTAGTTGTAAGTGTCCTTTACTGAACAATTTTGAGTTCTTTAACAACTACAATGTTTAGCCGTTGCCATCAAAACACCGTTCCCATTGATTGCTTTTACATATCAGATTTTTGGTGAAATACCAACAGTTTTACACTGTACCGATTCTACAAATCATTTTCGGAGGTCTAATTTTTAATGGCTCGTTGTTAGCTACGCCAACACTTTTTAACTGCCGTATAACATCAAATGTATTTTTTTACTAAAAAATGTGTTGTTTCATTATTATTTGAATTAGAGGGAAATAATTTTAGTAAAACATAATTAGTGTAAGGATATTATTCAATTGATAATATAAAATTGTAATCTAAACCCAAATTAAAAAACTACGTAATAAAATCAAATACTTCGGTTTAATAAATAATGTCAATTATATATCATTCATATCAAAATAACATTATTCAAAATAAAATTTCATAATAAAATAAAATACTTAGATCTTTAAATGTATACCCTAAATCATAATGTCAATCACCATTAATCACAATCAAAATAACATCTTCAAATAACCATCAACATTTATAAAAATACTTAATGACCAAAATTTATCTCTTTATCTTGTGCTGTGAAACACTAAAACTCTTCATCATTAATATAATAAGTAAACAATAAGTACAAATATTTTCTTATAAAAAATAAAATAAAATAAAAATATTTTCATAAAAGTTAGAAATTATTTTTATAAGCTATCTTAGTAACTTATAGAAAAACAATTTATAGATATATTGTAAGTTGTTTTAAAAAATTCTCCCAAATAGTCTTGTAAATGTTTATATTAATAAATAAGCCCAAATGAATCAATCCCCAGCAATAAATTGTAAACACTTTAATAAAATGAACAAGTAATATGAATCACATCACATCACATCATGAATGCTACTGGTTTAACTCAATAAGAAAATGCTATTTCCTAAATTAGTATAAACTTTGCTCTAAAAAGAAAAGGAAAAAACAAATATGGTGAATATGATCTCACTCAATGTAATTGATCTCACAAATTAATACAAACATGAACAAAACAGAGGAAACTTAGAAGACAAGAAAAGAGATTTTTGGTAATAGGTACTCAAGTTGAGTAACCTTTAATCACATCTTATTTATACATTAATATTCATATTACATAGCTCATGTTCAAATGGTTATGAGCTCAAAACTGCTATAACAACAACCTAAAATTAGAATCAAAATTCAACAAGATGCACTAACTTTCTGCCTCAGGGATCATCATCCAAGTGTTTTAAGATTTAGCTATCATCTAGGAAGTTAGATGTATCCTAAAAAGCTCCTATAAGCATACATTTTATTCATTCTCACTTTCTTCTGCACTTCATAAGCATGTCCAGCTTCCATTCTACTAAACGAAGAGATGTATTTCATTCAACCATCTTAATCTTTTTTCTTTGTTTGAAAATCATTCAATAGGTCAATTTCAATGTAATACTTATTGAATAATGAATGACTAGATAATTGGTTATTTCATAAATAAATAAAATATATAGTCAAAGAACTTAATCATCAAAACGACTATGTCCACTCAGTTTTCATATTTGAAAATGACAGCAACATTACAGGAAAAGTCATATGATGTGAGGTGAATAATATGGTCCGAGCAGTAGTTTAATGCTACTGCAACAAAGAGCACTTCCATGTTTTATGTTTTTGAGTTTCGAAAAATTGGTTTAAAAAATATTTTTCAGCCATCAGAGGAAAATTATATTTTAATCAAATTTATATTTTGTAAAAGTTGAGAGATTATTTTGTAATATTTTAGTGACTAATTTGAAAATTTGTAAAAAAATATAGGAACCAATACACAAATTTTGAAACATATATATAGATAAAATTGTAAATTTGCAAAAATTTCAGTAACTATTTCATAATTTATATATTATAAAGTAAAAAAAAAATTAAAATTCTTAAATTTTAAATTTTTTAAATTTAATTTTGACGAAATAACTCACTTTATTTTATTTATAAACAAATTTTGTCTCGTGGTTCCTCGTATAAAAAGTCTTGTTTATTTAGACAACCTACACTGCACGAACAACAATTATTTATTTTCTCGGTTGATAATACCAAATTTATAATACAAGATTATTTTAAAATCGCTTCCCAAATAAGTATTATGATAGCACAATTCAGAGTGTATTGAAATACTTTTTAAAACATGGTCAACGATACACCATGTCCATATTAGGCAACCGAATAATATAAAACGTCTCTGTTTTTCTTGCAAAGGTCTCATTTGAAAGGCATCTCAATTTTGATATACACAAGCAATTATTATATTTTCAAGTGGGACAAATTATGACCATCAAATGTTGTTTATTAGTTTATTTGGAGATTCTTCAACATTCACCTTTTTATACTCAACGATATTAACCATTTACGAAGTTATAGAGCCACACTTTTGTACAATAAAAGGTTTTAGGGATTTGTACCCTTTTAATCGCAGTTTTTTAAATATGCGCTATTAATGTTTTTTCTTTCAAATTCATTATATTTAAATTATACTCCACTTCCACACAAAAAGACCTAAAAAAAATTCATTTGGAATCAAAACTACTATTTTACAATGTTTTTATAATATTATTATTAATATTTTTTTAGAATAGTAATTTGAATATTCAAAATCTAAACTAAGTTAAACCATTTATAATTTGATTGAATTAAATAAATTTTTTAAATGTGTCATTCTAACAAAATGTGTGTGATTTTTTTTCAAATTAAATATTATTTTACTTTAAAATCGATACAAACTACACCACAAACACTTGTAATATTTATGCCTTTTTTTTTAATTAAAATTGGATTTATATAATACCAACTACATATCTTAAATATTTATTTATTTGTCATTTCTAGAAAATAGCATGAACATGTTCATTATAATTTTTTACTAATTTAATCACAATTGAGTTTAAGTATATAATATGAAATAATTAATGATTTAAGTTAATATGTGGTACTTCTTATTTTTCCATTAATTATGATAATATATGTAAATGATAGTACAATATAAGAACATATGTGAGAGGTATGGAATACATTAATACACCTATATTATGTATGTGTGTGTCTGATTTTCACAAATGTCTAAAACTATTTTATGTAGGAGTTTGTCATACTTCCCCATTTTTATCTCTGATTTTTTAAGATACATTTTCTTTAATTTCATTTTTTTTTCAGTTTCTTCTTTTTTCTATCAACATTTATTTTGAGTTTTTTATTTTCACCTTATTTGTGTCTAAACAAATCCGAACCTCCTATAAGTTGACCACCATATCTCAAGCCTTCATAACTATTTTGGATTCTTTTGAAGTATTAACTACAAATACTTTATACTATTATATATATATAATAAAAGAAAACAATTGTGCCTTTAATTTATTTTCATACATTGTTTTCTATTTTTGGTTGATTCCATTTTTGCAATAATAGAGATAAAAATCGTTACACAAAATAAAAGACTTAATTTTCATGCTTAGTGGTCAACAAAAAGTTAAAATAAGAAAGTGAACATTTTTTTTTAATCTTAAAAGAGATTATAAATACTATAATGTTCAACTTAACAATATCAACATTTGTCAGTTGAACTAAAATTTAAGGATAAAAAGTGATTATATTATAAAAACCAAAAACATAAATTACCCTTAAAAAAATTACCAAACATATTAGTCACTTGCTTCAGAATTTAAAACAATATGCTTACCTAAGTTGACAAACACCTCCCCAATTCAACCCTTCAATGCCTTAATAGGTGTTGGTGACCCCTTATTCTCACAATTAGCCAAGTTATATATATATATTACCTAATCAAGCTTTTTTTTCTTCTTATATTTGTTTTGTCCCATACATGATCACTATAAATAGCTATATATTATATTTATGTTTCACTACAATTAAACTCTTGGTTCAACAAGGATGAAAATGAAGTCTTTTATTTTTGTGTTCTTTTTTTTTGTAATAATTCTTATCTCTATTAATGCAGAAATTGAGTCAATCAAAAATGAAAAACAATGTAATAGAACAAATTACACACAAATTGCTTACTTCTTTTATTATATATAATCTTAATTTTTTTGTTGATTTGCAGCTGGTACTACAATAGAATCCAAAATAATTGATGAAGGCTTGAGATACGGTGGTGAACTCGTAGAAGGAAGTAAAAATAAATGTCAAAACAAAGGTAAGCAATCAAAAGAAGAAATTGATGATGATGATGATGACAAGGACGAGGACAACAAGAAAAAAGAAGAAGGTTCAAAAGAAATAACTTTAAAAAGTCGGGGACGGAAATGGGGAAATAAGGGACGTCGAACTCCTTAAATGAAAATTTGACGCATGTAGATATAAAAACATGTTACTCCATGTTTGGTTTATGAATAAAAGGATGAACATGTTTCCTTAACTACTATACTTTCACCATACTTAATTATATATACATATATTATATATTAGGATAAATAAATGAAAAATAAGATTCTGATTACTTTGCGTTGGTTTTGAGGCAAAATAATATTACATGTGTTTGTGGCGTGTTTTGTGTTGGTTTTGAGGTAAAATAATATTTGATTCGAAGATAAAATCACATGTAGTTCATTTAGATGATACATTTAAAAATTCTTATGTGATTCAATCAAATTACAAGTGATTTAATTTGGATTGATTTTTTAATATTAAAATTACTATTGTAAAAAAATATTAATATTAATATTATAAAAATATGATAAAATAGTATATTTCATACAAATTATAATATATAATATATTAGTAAAATTTAACATTACAGAATAATAATGATCAATTATGTTTAACATATATGAAATAGCAAAAAGGTAGATTAAATTAAATTAATAAGTATTATTTAAAAAATCAATAACAATTAAAAAATAATATATAAATGTAATCATACTAAAAAAAATAAAAAATAAAACGTCCAAAGCATTTTGGCCCCCTAATTTATGTGGTGAATTGCACGTTGCTCGTTCATTTATTAATTTGAGTATATTATGTATTGCAACTTTCCTTAACTTAATTTTAAAATCAATTTTAACCGAGACAAATTAAAAGGTTACAATTAGGAAAAAAGAAAGATTAAATATATCATATCCTTATTATTAAGAGGATACCAAGTGAAAGAAAATAAAATATTAATTGAATGGTTGATCATCGATCCAAAAACTCTGCAAATCATTATTTGTCAAATGCATGCAATATTCTTTGAAGCACCAGCAAAGTAGCCTGATGTTACTATGCTTTCTAAACTAAAAATTATCGATTATTATTTTTTGAATTAAAGAGTTATTTATGGATTTTTGTATTTTAAGAAAAATTATTTTATAAGAAAAAATATCATTTTTTTTTATAATTATTATATTAATATTTTACATTTTATCGTAATAATATTTAATATTATTATAAACAATAATAAAAAAATTATAGAAAAACTAATAATAAAATTTTAAATTTTATTTGATTGAGACTTTTGATAAATATTATTTAGTTATAATAATATTTAAATGATGAGAAATAGTTTTTTTTTTTTTAATTTATTTAACTAATAATTTAAAGACTAAATATATCGGTCAATGTCAAATATAGTATATAAATTCTTATCTTCCCTATTACCCTATATAATATATCGATAAATAAGTTTACTAAAAATTGATAATCTTTTAGACACATGTGACTTATCAGATATATCCATAAAAAAAAAAATAAAAAGACTTATGAAATATGATAACAGTTTAGAAAGCATGATAACAATAAAGATATACAATTTCCGCACACAAAAATAAAGAAAAAAAATAGTGTGCTAGGTAATATAATAAAAATTGATGAGATTAATAGTGATATATAGTCAACTTAAAAACTATTTTGTACTGATATCTAGTAATCATTGTGTCACGCTATATCAATTATCAATTTGTAACTCAAAATAAATATAACCATCAAATATTTGATTTTTATTGAACGTGAATGTAAATCTAATTTATACTATAATGTATATCTTCTATTTTCTCAAAATGGATTTACAAAATTAAAAGTATATGTGAAAAAAGTAATAATCACCTAAATTTTCAATTATGTAAATTTCTACCATATGTTGATTTGGATGTGTTACTCTTTGTACTAACACTTAAATGAATTACTATTTAAGAGCCCAAGAGATGTCAGTATAGTAGAACTTGACCTTGCGACATCAAATGACATAATTTAAATTTCGCATGAGATATTTATAAAAATTATAGTTATTATTTCATGATTTATATATTATAAAGTAAAGAGAAAATTTGAAATTATTAAATTTTATGTGGTATTTGAAATTATCAAGATTTAGATTTGACAAAATACCTCGTAAAATTCATTCAATTTGAAAATTTTCCAAACTTATTGTCTAAACAAGGTAGTTTATTTGAAAGATTGGAATTCCTTTAAAAAAATTCTCTCTTAAAGTGTGTTTGGATGGTGTAATTGAAAATTTTAGAGAAATTAAAATGCTAAGCAATTCAAATGTTTCAATTGAATTTATTTCATTTTTAAATTTATTTGTTGTTTGAATAAAAGAATTACTCTTAAAATTTAGGCTATTTTATAATTTTCAAAAGTTTTAGGACAAAATAAAAAATAAATTTTGACCAAATTGAAATTTTGTAAAATTTGGGAGATTATTTTGTAATATTTTAATGACTAATTTGAATTTTTTTAAAAAAATTATACGAACCAATATACAAATTTTGAAACATGTATAATTAAAATTGTAAACTTACAAAAAATTTCAGAGATCATTTTATAATTTATATACTATAAAGTAAAAAAAAAATTAAAAATTAAAAATTAAAAATAATATTTAAAATTTTCTAAATTTAACTTTGACAAAATATTTCATAAAATTTATTTTTATTGATAAGCAATTTTTACCTCGTGGTTCCTTATATAAAAGTTCTATTTATTTAGACATCCTACACTCCACGAACAACAACTATTTCTTTTTTCGTTGATAATAATTTTATAAACAAACAATAGGCCAATTTTATAATACAAGGTTATTTTAACATCACTTACCAAATAAGTATTATGATAGCACAATTCTATGTGTATTAAAAAACTTTTTAAAACATGGTCAAGGATGCACCATGTCCTAATTAGGCAACCGTAGAATATAAAGCGTCTCTGTTTATCTTGCAAAGGTCTCATTTGAAAGGCATCTCAATTTTGATTTACACAAGCAACTATTATATTTTCAAGTGGGACAAATTATGACCATCAAATGTTGTTTATTAGTTTATTTGGAGATTCTTCAACATTCACCTTTTTATACTCAACGATATTAACCATTTACGAAGCTATAGAGCCACACTTTTGTACAATAAAAGGTTTTGGGGATTTGTACACTTTTAATCGCAGTTTTTTAAATATGCGCTATTAAAGTTTTTTCTTTCAGATTCATTATATTTAAATTAAACTCCACCCTCACACAAAAAGACCTAAAAAATTTCATTCATCATAAAAAATTAAACACTATATAAGCCATTTAAGTGGTTATATTTGGAATCAAATCTACTATTTTATAATGTTTTTTTAATATTATTATTAATATTTTTTTAGAATAGTAATTTAAATATTCAAAATCCGAACTAAATTAAACCGTTTATAATTTGATTGTATTAAATAAATTTTTTAAATGTGTCATTCTAACGAAACGTGTGTGATTTTATCTTTAAATCAAATATTAATTTACTTTAAAATCGATACAAATTACACCACAAACACTTGTAATATTTATACTTTTTTTTTTAGTAAAATTGAATTTATATAATACCATATGTAGTATTCAAATCTTAAATATTTATTTATTTATCATTTCTAGAAAATAGCTTGAACATATTCATTCTCATTTTCGACTAAATTAATCACAATTGAGTTTAAGTATATAACATGAAATAATTAATAATTGAAGTTAAAGCAGTCAATTATGTAATACTTATTATTTTCATTAATTATGCTAATATATGTAAATTATAGTACAATATAAGAACATCTGTGGCAGATATGAAATGCATTAATACACCTATGTTATGTATGCGTGTGTGTCTTATTTTCATAAATCTCTAATATTATTTTATTTAGGAGTTTGTCATACTTTACTTCCCCATTTTTATCTCTAATTTAATAAGACATATTTTTTCAATTTCGTTCTTTTTTTCAATTTCTTCTTTTTTCTATCAACATTTATTATGAGTTTCTTATTTTCACTTTCTCTGTGTCCACACAAATCCCAACCTCCTATAAATTCACCACCATATCTCAAGCCTTCATGATTATTTTGGATTCTTTTGAAGTATTAACTACAAATCAACAAACACTTTATACTATTTTATATAATAAAAGAAGAAAACAATTGTGGCTCTAATTTATTTTCTTACATTGTTTTCCATTTTTGGTTGACTCAATTTTCGTATTAATAGAGATTAGAATCGTTATACAAAATTAAAAGACTTAATTTTCATCTACTCAACAAAGAGTTAAAATAAGAAAGTGAATATTTTACCAAACATATTAGTCACTTGCTTGTTGTTGTAGGAATCTATAAAAATATGCTTACCTAAGTTGACAACACCTCCCAATTTAACCCTTCAATGGCTTAATAGGTGTTGGTTGCCCATTATTATCATAATTAACAAAGTTATATTTATATATATATATATATATATATATTATACAATATATATTATCTAATCAAGCTTTTTCTTCTTCTTATATTTAATTTGTCCCATACATAATCACTATAAATAGCTGCATATTAGATTTATATTTCATTACAATTATACTCTTTATTGAGTAAGAATTAAAATGAAGTCTTTTATTTTTGTGTTCTTTTTTTGGGCAGTAACTCTTATCTCCATTGATGCAGAAATTGAGCCAACCCAAACTCAAAAACAATGTAAAAGAATAAATTGCACACACCAATTGCTTTCCTCTTTTATTATATAATAATAATAATAATAAAAAGTTTTTGTTGATTTGCAGCTAGTGCTAGAAAAGAATCCAAAATAATTGATGGAGGCTTAAGATATGGTAGCGAACTTGTAGAAATATATAAAGGAGGTAAATATATAGGTCAATATAAAGGTCAAAACAAAGGAGGTAAACATAAAGGTCAAAATAATGATGATGATGATGATGATGATGATGGTGATGGTGATGATAGCAAAAAGACCAAAAAACCAGGAAGTAGAACTTCAGAATGTTGGGATAGTCGAGCACAAAAATGGAGATCTCGAGGAAGTCGTGGAGGAGCAGGGAAAAGGAAGGGAAAAAGAAGGGATTAGAAATAAAATAATGCATTAATATATTAACATATATTTGGTTGGTGGGTATGTGGCCTTTTCTATATAACAAAGTTTTCCTTAATTAATACCCCAATTATACTTGTAGTTTTATATTTTAAACAAGTTATTTATTTAATACAAAAATAAAAAAGTTATCTTACCTCTATTATCTTCAATTGTATCATGAAAATTTTTAGATTCAAGTTTTTACAAATGTGTTTTAAGAATTTTAAACTTTTAATTTTTAAAAAAAACTCAAACTTTTAAATTTTTTGAAATCTGAAAAACTTAAAATAAATTTTTTTATGCACACAAAAAGTTTGAATGTGATCAGTCAACTTCAAAATACTAATCGTGCTTTAACGTGGTTACTTGATCAATTTGTTTTAAAATAATGGAAAAAAAATAACAAATGAATTTAATTCAAAATATACACCGTAGTAAAAAAACTCATTTCAACGATAAATTATAATTACTAAATCATTTAAAATATTGGACTTTAATTACACTTATATATAAAATTACACGTATGAATAATATATTTCAACTGCAAACTTTTTACATTTCTTTTTTTTAAATTGAGATATTTTGTCATACTTATATATTTTACTACTAATATTGATTCGGTCAACTACGATGTTGCTTTATTTTTTTGTTAACGATTACTTGGAGTTATTTTAAAATAAATTGTAGCTCATGTTTTAAAAAAAAAAAAAATTATCTCCTCATTATTTTTAATAACTTTTAAAACAATTATTAGCTCTTATTATTAATTATAAAAAATATAAAATTAAATAAAATGGTTAAAAATATATTTTACTTTTTAAAAAATTATTGTAACTCTATGTACATCTTTGAGAAAATTATTTCATATTTATTTTAATTAATAATCAGAAGTAGCAATTTTATTTTAAAAATATGAGTAGAGAATTTTATTTTTTAAAAATATGAGCTACAATATTTTTTTAAATAAGTCTAAGTAATTATTAAATAAATAAATAAATAAAGCAACTTTATTATTGACCGAATTAATATTAATAGTAAAATATATAAGTAGGATAAAATGTCTCAATTTTAAGAAATAGAGAGATTAAAATTATGAAATTCGAAATATAGATACCAAAATGTATTAATTTTAAGAAATAGATGGACCAAAATTGTGAAATTAGAAATAAATGACAAAAATTATGAATAAATTAAAATAGAGAGACTAAAATTATAAAATTAAAAATAGATAACCAAAAGTGCGAATCAATTTAAATAGAGGATTTAAAATTGTAAAATTAAAAATAGATGATCAAAATTACGAATCCACTAAAATAAAAGAATTAAAATTATAAAAATAAAAATAAAAAACTAAAATTATGAATTAATTAAAATAGAAGAACTAAAACTATATTTAAAATATAATTTTATTTTATTCATTTATTGGGTACTATGAAAAAACAAAGAAATTTGGTGAAGATAATATGCGTGTACGAAAAAAAACACTAATTATTACAAAGGCGTCTGTCATGAAATATGACAAGTATATTTTAACTATTTGATCGTGTTTGTTTAAATCTCTTTTGATGTTTATTTATTTATTTATTAAATTATGTTTCATCATCATTCCGTGCTCTTTCTTTTGGAAAACAGTTTAGTTTATGACGGTTTAATTTTTTATTAATAATTGTTTTGTTTTAATTGTATGGTTTCATTTGGTATGAGAGCTGTATACTGCATTTTTTATTTATATAAGTTAAAGTTTAAACTTGGACTTGGTTGGTGTGGCGGATTTTTTTTTATTTTTTAGTATAATATATAGTCTATTGGATATTGGATGAGTTATATATTAAATTATTTTTATAAGTGATTCATAATAAATTGATATTTAAAAATCATAAAAAAAAAATTAACAATGGTGAACAAGATTTTTTAAAAATAATGGTTCATGATCTTCTCATATTTATTTAATATGATATAATATATATATTGTTTTTTTTATATTAAATTGATAGCATTTAAGTTATTATTTTAGTTATAATAATTAATATATTTAAATAATTTTATATCATAAAATTGTATGATACGTTTAAAATATATAAGATCATTATTTTTTAGTTTAAAAATCTAAAAAATAAATCAACACTATTAAATTTTAAAATAGGTGAATTAATTTCATAAAATATAGAGAACTAAAGCTAGGGGTGTAAGAATAAAATCAATGACTAAATGAATCCAAAGATCTAAACCAAACCAATTAAATTGGCTCGGGCTTTTTTTTCTTCTTCGAGTCTAAACAAAACCAAATGAATCAAGTCCAATATCTATTGATTTAGATATCAATTTTACATTATTCAAAACTTATCATCCGAAATCGGAATCAAATCATTATATTTTATTATTATATCTTTTATTTCAAACTATATTAGTATATTTTTCTTAAAAAAATATATATTGCATTTATTTAGTTTTTATAATTATATATCATCTTTTTTCATTGTAATTTATTTACATATTTTAATTGTATAAAAAATCTACAGTAGTTGAATAAAAGTTAATTAAATTTTAAAATATCAATATAAGCAAACCATACTAAATCAATCTATTTTCTATCAGATTAATTTGTTTGAATTTCGTAAAATAAAACTAAACCAATTATTTTAATTGGTTCGAATTTATTTTTTTTCAAAAATGGATCAAATCAACATATTATATCTCTAATCAAAATTACAACTAAATTTAAAAATAAATATAACTATTAATATTTACTTTTAAAAAAACCAAATGTCCATATTAGGCAACCAAAGAATATAAAGCATCTCGGTTTTTATTGCAAATATCTCATTTGATGGCAACTAAGGCATCTCTGTTTTTTTTTCTTTTTCAAAGTTCAAATTTTGATTTACACAAACAATTATTATATTTTCTAGTGGTTCAAAATATGACCATCAAATGTAGTTTATTAGTTTATTTGGAGATTCTTCAATATTGACCTTTTTATACTCAACGATATTAACCATTTACTAAACTTTAGAAACCACACTTTTGTACAATTTATTTATATTTAATTTTTTTTTCTCAGTTTAAACCTTTAATTTGTAAATAATTATCGGGTTTGTTTAAACGGAGTAATTGAAAATTCTAACAAAATTAAAATTTAAAATAATTTAAATATTTTAATTAAATTTTTTTAATTTCTAAATTTTATTGTTTCCATAAAAAAGTTATTCTTTTAAAATAGTTCATTTCTAAACTCCTTTCATTTCTAAACTGAAATTTTGTAAAAAGGTGTTGACTATTTTATAATTTTTTAGGGATCAATTTGAACAAAAATAGGACCAATTGAAAAAAAAGAAGATTAAGAGACTAATAAATTTATAATGACTGTTTGATAATTTATATATTATAAATGGTTATATATCATAGTATTGGATATTATGTCACTAAAAATATGTCAAATCGTTATTTTTTAGTTTAAAAATATGGAGAAAAAAAATCAAAAGTGTCAACTTTTAAATAGGAGAACCAATTCCATAAATTAAAAATAATAAAAAGATCAAAACTGCAATTAAACTAAATTATTTTATCTAAAAATTTGACGTGCCTTATTTTCCATTTTCATCCCCAACTTTTTGAAAGTATATTTTTTTTAACTTTATATTATTTTTTGTCGACATCATAAATTTCATTTTTTGCCTGTACACATTTGTTTTGAGTTTTTTATTTTTATCACCTTTATGTCCAAACAAATCCCAACCTCCTATAAGTTCCCCACCATGTCTCAAGCCTTCATCGGTTATTTTGGATTCTTTCGTAGTATTAACTGCAAATCAACAAACACTTTTTATTATTATATATAATAAAAGAACATAATTGTGCCTGTAGTTTGCTTTTTACATTGTTTTCCATTTTTGGTTGATTCAATTTCTGCATTAATAGAGATAAGAATCATTGCACAAAGAAATAGTACAAAAATAAAAATTAATTTTCATCCTTGCTCAACAAAGAGTTCAAATAAGAAAGTGATATTTTTTTTTTAGAAAATATAATAAATTTTAATATGTTGAATTTAATAATTCAGTATTTGTCATTTGAGTTAAAACTTAAGAATAAAAAGTGATGATATTTCAAATACCAAAAGCATAAATTACTTTTAAAAAATTACCAAACATGTTAGTCACTTGCTTGTTGTGGGAATCTAAAAAAAAACATGCTTAATAGGTGTTGGTGACCCATTATTCTCACAATTAGCCATCAAGCTTTCTTTCTTCTTATATTTATTTACTACAATTATACTATTTGTTCAGCAAGGATGAACATAAAGTCTTTTATTATTGTGTTCTTTCTTTGTGCAATAGTTATTGTCTCTGTTAATGTAAAAATTGAGCCAACCAAAAATGAAAAACAACGTAAAAGAATAAATTACACGCACAAATTACATTATTCTTTTATTATATATAATCATAAAATGTTTTTGTTGATGTGCAGTTGGTGCTACAAAAGAATCCAAAATAATTTATGGAGGCTTGAGATTTGAAATACGGCGGTAAACTTGTCAGAGATTCGAAGTGGATTGTAAATAAAGGAAGTAAAAATAAAGGTAAAAAACACATTAAAAAAAAAAAAAACTGATGATGATAATGATGACAACAAGAAAAGTTTTAGAACTACACTTTTTATCGCACTTTTTTAAATAGGAGCTATTCAAGTTTCTTTTTTCAAATTCATTATATTTAAATTATATTTCACTCTCACACAAAAAGATCTAAAAAAATTTCATTGATCGTAAAAAATTAAACACTATATAAGCCATTTAAGTGGTTATATTTGGAATAAAACTATTTTATAATATTTATATAATATAATCATTAATATTAGTTTACCATAATAATTTGTATATTCAAAATTTGTAATAAATTAAACAATTTGTAATTTAATTGAATTAAAAAAAAATTAAATGTATCACCTAAACAAAATGTGTGTCATTTTATATTTAAATTTATTATATATATATTTAAAACTGTCACTTTATACTATTTTTTCTACATATACAAACATTTTTCACCTCAGTTAAAAAACTATGTATATGTCTTTGTAGAAATTTTATTTTCTAAATAAATTGTATACATTATCTACTATGTTATACGATATTTTCTATTTAAAAATTACTTTAATATTATTTTACTTCAAAATCGATATAAATTACACCACAAATAATATTTATTTATTTTCTCATTTTCTTTTTCTTGTTTCCTGTCTCCTTGTTTTTTTTCAGTCTGACACTTTTTTTTTTTTTTGCTTTTTGTTTTGGATTTAAATTTTTTTTTTTCAGCCGGCACTTTCTTTTTAACAAATTACATTATTAAATTACAACGGTTGATAATTTGGATTTAACTTATAACGATTTAAGTTGTTATGCTTTTTTTTTTTCTTTTTATATAATTTAAAGTTTAAGCTTTGACTTGGTTGTTGTGGCTGATTTTTTTTATTTTTTATTTTTTATTTTTGGTGTGGCATATTTTGAAGGAGTTATTATGAAATTTTAGTCTATTAAATTTTAGATGAGTTCTACAATACATTCTCTTTATAAGGAACTTATCGTATGTTAATATTTAAAAATAATTAAAAATTTTAATAACGGTCAATGAAATTTTAAAAAATAATAATTCATGATTATTTTATATTTATAAATAAACAGTAAATCTGATATTATTTAAGTTATTATTTCAATTATGAAAATGAGATGTAAAAATATATCTAAATGATTTTATATTATAAAATTGTATGATACGTCTATTAAAATATATAAGGTTATTATTTTTTTAGTTCAAAAATATGATAAAAATATCAAAACTGTCAAATTTTAAAATATGTGTACTCGTAAAATGTAGGTGACCAAAATTAGGGGTATAAGAATCAAACCAATGCCTCGATGAACCCAAAAATCCAAACCAAATTAATTATGTTAGCTCTGTTTTTACTTTTTGTTTGAGTCTAAACCAAATCAAACCAATCAATTATAATATATATTGGTTTGGATATCCATTTTACATTATTTAAACCAACCACCCGAAACCCAAATCAAACTATTAAATTTTATTATTATAATTTTTACTTCACATTATAGTAGTATATTTATCTTAATAGATATACATATTGCATTAATATAGTTTTATAATTATACATTATCTTTTTTATTTATTGTAACTTATATATTTATTTTAATTTTGTAAAAGGTTTATAATATTTGAATACAAATTAATTTACTTTAAATTACTTAAAATAAATTTAAAAAATATCAATCCGATCAAACGAAACTAAATCAGCTTATTTTTAGTCAGTTTAATTTAGTTTAAATTTCATAACTAAAAACTATCAAAATTAAACTAAATCAAACTAATTATTTTAATTGATTAAATTTCTTTTGTAAATCGAACCAAACTAATTTATTACACCTCTAATTCAAACTACACTTGAATTTACAATTAAATATAATCATTAACATCTACCTTAAAAAAAAATAAAAAAATCTTGGAGTCTCAAATACTTTTTAAAATATGGTCAACCATACACATGTCCATATTAGGCAACCAAAGAATATATAGCGTATCTGTTTTTCTTGCAAAAGTCTCATTCGATTGCAACTAAAGCATCTCTTTTATTTCTTTTTTTTTTTTTGTTGCAAATTTCAAATTTTGATTTACACACGCAATTATTATATTTTCTAGTGGTACAAAAAATAACCATCAAATGCGCTATTAAGTTTTTGTTTTTCAAATTCGTTATATTTAAATATACTCCATCTCACACAAAAAAGACTTAAAAAAACTTCATTCATCATAAAAAAATTAAACATTATATAAGCCATTAAAGTGGTAATGTTTGGAATCAAACCTACTATTTTAAAATAGTAATTTGAATATTCAAAATCTGAACCAAATTAAATAATTTGTAATTTGATTGAATTTAATTGTGTTATTCAAACGAAATATGTGTGATTTTATTCTCGAGTCAAATATTATTCTGCTTCAAAATCGATACAAATTACACTACAAACACTTAATATTTATGGTTTTTTATTTATTAAAATTGGGTTTATTTAATACCAAATGTGATACTCATATCTTAAATATTTCTTTATTTTTCATTTTTAGAAAATAGCATCAACATGCTCATTATCATTTTCTAATAATTTATTTACAATTGAGTTTAAGTATATATCATGAAATAATTAATAATTTAAAGCCGCCAATATGTGGTACTTATTTTTTTCATTTAATTATGCTAATATATATAAAGTGGTATGATAATTAAGAGAAAGATATTTATCATTTTATTAGAGAATAGGCGGCACAGATTCCACGCTTTCATGTAACATAATGTACGGAATACATTAATACATCTATGTTGATATATCTTTTTTAATTTCATCTTCTTTTTTTCCATCGTCATGGCAATCATCATCATCTTCAGTTTTTTCTTCTTTTTTTTTTTATCAAATTTGTTTTGACAAACACCTCCCAATTTAACCCTTCAATGGCTTAACAGATGTCTGTGACCCATTATTCTCACAATAAGCCAAGTTATATGTATTATTGTTTTTTTACTATACAATATATATATTACCTAATCAAGCTTTTTTTTCTTATATTTATTTTGTCTCATATATGATCACTATAAATAGCTTCATATTATATTTATATTTCACTACAATTAAACTCTTTGTTCAACAAGGATGAAAACGAAGTCTTTTTTTTTTGTGTTTTTTTTTTTTGTTGCAATAACTCTTTGTTAATGTATGTATAGGTGTATTAATGTGTTCCTTACATTATGTCATTACCATAAAAGCATGGAATTTATGTTACTCCATTCCCTATATATGAATAAAAGGATGAACATCTTTCTTAATTACTATACTTTCACCGTACTTTATTTATATTATATATATATATATATATATATATATATATATATATGCGCGTGTGAAAAATAAGATTTCCATTGCTTTAACTTCAATTATTAATTATATCATGTTATATATTAAACTCAATTGTGATTAAATTACTAGAAAATGATAATCAACGTGTTCGTGATATTTTCTAGATCAGCATGTTCATGCTATTTTTTAGAAATGGCAAATAAAGAAATATTTAAGAACTAAGCACTACAAACTATATAAGGTACTATATCAACCTAATTCTAATAAAAGAAAGGGTATAAATATTACATGTGTTTGTGGTGCAGTTTATATCAATTTTGACGCAAAATAATATTTTGATTCAAAGATAAAATCAGATGTGATTCATTTGAATGGCACTTTAAAAAGTCTTTGTTTCAATCATATTACAAGTTATTTAATTTTGATCGATTTTTTAAATGACATAGAAGATACGAATACAACCATATTTATGTCAATATAGTGCTGATTTTTTTCAAGTTGTGTTAACCATAAAGGACAAACAAACTAGCTGCTCATTTCAAATTTTCATATAAGACGAAATACATACAAAAATTGAACTACGTTTTTCAATATTAGAATTAATTAGTAGTTTTGGATATATAATATATTAGTAGTTTAATTGAGAGTAATTTCTACTACTCTGAAATATTGTGACTATGATTTGAATAAAATTATTTATTTTCTCCTTTTTCTTTCTTAGATACATGTAGGGTTGAATTTAAGTATGTGCAATAAGACCAATAATATGGCTTAAATTTTTTATTTTTTTGTTTATTACTATTAGAGTCTTAATTATTTTTTTATAACTTTTTCTCCCACCAATTGTTTAGTCCATATTGATACTAAAAAAATTAGTAGTATTTGTTCTTTCATGAATGAGAAAGATACCATAATAGCAATACTTGTGTTCTACAGGAGCATAGACCAAAGTTGCAGGTACAAATCTGTAGAGCTCAAAATAGATAAAGGAAAAAAAAACAAATGTAAAGATATGATCCTAAAGAAGAAAGTTTTGATGCTTATGTCTTGTTACTTTACTATCCTAGTTGTGTTTTGTTTTTGTTCTCTTGACAGTAAATTTTGTGAGACACCTTTCTATTTTTCTGTTTTTTTTATCTTTCTATTTTGTAATCTTCTTTACTCCTTATTAATAATAATTATTTAGTGGTGATTAATTATTTAGTGGCGATTAAGATTGTAATTGCCTTATGGCTCCACCGAAACAACTCGTGAAAACATAAATCAACTTTCTTTTAATTTTCAAATTTCATTAATGAAAAAAAAACTTTTTAATTTTATAATTTTTAACTATGAACGCAAATGAGTACTGATATTGATGAGCCAAAGTCAATGAATCAACCAAATTTAATGAATTCAATCGATCTTCTATTTAATATTTTATACTTTTTTTAAGGAAATATTCAAATGATATCAATTTACTCATATATTGTTTTAACCTTTTGATTATTTTTTTATTTATATCTTTATAAAAAATGTGATATATTAAATAATCACTAATAACTTTAAGAGACATGTTAACGTGTATCCTTAAAAAACAATGTTTAAACTTTTAAAATGTTGAAAACACATGTTTCAAATTAAATTTTCTATTTTTCAATCAGGTGCCCTTATGACATATGTTAATATTTCCTTAATTTTAAATAGACAAACTTTTTAAATGAAGGTAAATAAGTAATTTAGATATTAAATATACTTTAAAAGTTTTAACTTTTTGATTATTTTACCATTTCAAGAAACCTGCACTAACTTGCGCCGATGCCGATGCCGATGACTGGTTTGGCACTTCAGAATATCATTTAGATAAAATGCAATAATACTGGCATGTTTTTTAAATTTGTTCTCTTTCCTTTTCATTGAAAGGGGTACATTCTAGAGCGGAAAAAACAATTAGAAATAGAGAAGACGTTACAATTGCAAGCATGTGGATTTTACATATTTTGTTTAGCTTTTTCAAACAACTAACTAAGGAGATAATGCAATCCCGAAAGGCTATTGTTAACGTCTCTAACTACACTGCACTCTAACTACACTGCACTCAGGCTGACGCATCAGGACTCTTCAATCAAAGATCAATTGTTCAGATTTTAAGGTTGAAATTTAATTTTAAAAATAATTAAAATTTAAACTATTTGATCTTGATTGGACGGTTTAAATTTAGAGACGTCTCGGGTTTAAATCTATAAAAGTATTAAGTAAAATAACTATTAATTTATCACAATTGCTTATTAAAAAAACATTATCAAAGTAAAACTCTTGTTTTATCCTCGAATCATATTGTCACTACTCCTTTACAATCAAAGAACAAGGAGCCAGTAAATTTTATTTCTGAAATTTACTGCATGGTGTCAATTTTAATAAAAATAAACCATTATTCTGTCTACACTATCATATTTTATGTTTGACATTGTATTTTCAAAATTTCAATCAATAATAATGGGAATGAAAGAAAGATTAAGCAATTAAGTACATAATAATGATAAGAAGGCCAACCCGGCTTACAATACCCTTTTAAAAATGTGACCATTTAGAGAGAAATCCACTCACTGCCTGCCAATTCTACGAAGCTGGCTCAAAATCTCATTAAAATCTACAGGGGGTTCGCATGAAAAGTGCACCTGCTCCCCTGTATGAGGATGCTGAAACCTACATACAATGAGCAAAACCAATGGTGCTCTCAAGTTTAATGAATTATGCAAATAAAATGAGAACCAAAGTTTAGCTAGGAAGTTAAAAATATTTTATCATGTTACCCGAGAGTCATAGCATGAAGGCAAGGCCTATCTAGCTCAGAAACCATTTTAGTCATTTCCCCATGCAAACTCGGAGTTGTTCGCGGCCTTAGCAGTGACAAGACCATGTTTTTCGTCCCTCCATATACCTCATCACCAAGCAGAGGTACACCCAAATACCTGGCATGTGCACGGATCTACAAAACAAGTGTATATTTTAGAAGGTAATTATAAGTTTAGCATATTATTGTGGAATATTCTTTAAAACAATTACATTTCATTTTTTTTTTCTAAATATTTATAACTAAATTCTAAAAATAACTGCAACCAAATCTTATCTCTCTAAGTGGGATTGACAACATGATCAAACGACTTTATAATATTCTATTATAAATCATGTCTATAACCAAATAATTAGCCTCTTAAATCTTTTTTAATAGTTTCAAGTTCAACTTTCATTTTTCTTGGACTCCCTCTACCTTTAGCAATTGAATTGTCCATCATCAAATATACTTTTCTTACTAAGGAATTTACAAGTCTCCTCCACACAGGACCGAAGCACTTGAGTCGAGATTCAGCCAATTTTTATACAGTAGACCCCAACAATTTTTTAATAGTAACAGTCCTAATCATATCTCCTCTAGTGTTTTCACTCATTCAGCGACTCATTCCCATACAATATTGGTATAGTTATACGATACAATTTCCCTAGCTTGAGATGTACCTTTCATTACATGAAACAATTGAGGCCTTCCTCCATTTCAATCACTTGAATCAGCTGTTTACACTTGATGTATTCTGATTCTCCCTATGTTTCTCCATCATTTTGAACAATTACTGCAAGATATTTAAACCGTGCAACTTATGGTATAGTCTCCATTTTTTACCTAAGCTAGAGGTTCTTCTTCTTTTGCTAAATTTTTCATATATTTCGTTTTACTTCCATTCAAACAAAATTACTTCTTATAAAACTTGTCTCCAAATCTCTAAACTTACATTCATTTCCTCTCTCAACTCTCTAACTAAGAATATACTATTATCTGCAAAATGCATGCATCGAAGTGCTAGCTCTCTGTGCTTTGTTAATACATCTATGCCATGTCCGACCATAGAACTTTGACCATGTTTTACTCCAACGGTAAACAACACCCTCTGTTCTATCACTTACAACAAGATGGGGGCCAAATACGATTTCTCTAGAGTTTCTAGAGATATATACCTGATGAGTGCGTCCGGTTTCCAACTTCCACTCAACCAATGCACAGCTACCCCCAGCAAGTATCTCAATTACTTTATACCTGCAGATAGCAATTAACTATTAGATGAATAGAAAGCCATTAAGCAGTGGATATAAACTTCTCAAAAAACATTCTTCGAAAATGTTAATATAATGTAATATTAAAAAAATATTGCAATAACTATAAGTTTTTAAAACATCTGATTTAACTTTATATGATCATCTCCAAGCTGATAAGGACTTTTAAGTAAGTAAGAACTATAGACTTTTTTTAACTAAGAAGTTTTTATCAGCTAATGACCTACGAGTTAAAAGTTAAATGGATCGCACAAGAGATTTTCAACTGTTTTATTTAGTTTCTTATTAATTTGGTTATATGATGAAAAAACCCAAATGTCACGCGGTTACATCCTGTGGGCATTTGTCAAGAATCATGATAATTGCTAGTTAGAGGGTCATACTAATTCCACTGGAAATATTTTTGGAAATGTCACCCGGATTGAATAATAATACACTGGAAGTTCATCTAATACATGTACACAAATAGACAAATGTTGAAAAATACACTTTTATGTACACAAATAGACAAATGTTGAAAAATACACATTTAGGGTAAAAGTACCATAAATCACCTACTAGCAGCATGACGGGCCTTCATAGAGGTAAGTGGTCCAGCTACAGCAGTCATACGAAGCCGGTTATTAGGATCACGACCAACCGGAACCTCAACACGCCCAGCAACTGGAGTAGGTACCCCGGCAGTGAGACTAATATAGACCCTCTTGATAGTGCGCAGCTTGAATTGTTCAGACAATTTCATATGAGAATGTTCATCCTGATAGCAAAGCATACATATAGAATACTGGGTGTAAGATGAATGCTAATCTTATGAAGTGTGAGAATAATTTCATTCTTGATTGAAGTTTGGTAACAAGATCTGAGAAAATGTAAAAAGTACCTTTGCAACAACTAGTAACCCACTCGTGCCTTTGTCTAATCTGTGTACAATTCCTGGGCGAATTGATGCTATAGACAATCTAGAATCTAACCCTTCACAAGAAGGTGCCTGGGACGTGAAGCCATTAAGTTCATCATCCGAATCTTCTGTATCTGAAAGAGCTTCGTCTTTAGAAAATTCAACATTTGGCAGGTTGCAATGGTGAAGAATGCCATTGACGAGTGTCCCAGATGTATTGCCAGGTGCTGGATGCACAACCTAGGTTGAAGACCAAGTAATGACATTAGTCAATATCAATATTTTGAGTAGTCTTACCAATCACGGATAGCGGAAAATAGCGGTTTGTTCAAATTCCTTTATGCCACATTGCTATAGCGCCGCTATGGCCTCTATTTGACAACATTTTGTGCTAAATTGTGTATTCTGAAACAATTGATGTTTGTTCAAATTTCGTTAAGCTATAGAGCCGCTATTTGGCAACATTGATTTTGAGTTAGTTTCCATTTGCCTTCTGAAAATTTCTGACATGATTAGAAATCAATTTTAAAAAATAACTTCTAGCCTAGCAGTATAGAATGAAATGGTTGGTTGGTTTAAACAGCCTGAATTTAATAATCAAGTATTGAACTTCTGATAGTTTAAAAATCAAGAGAAATAAATTATATACCAAAAACAAGAGCATCGCGCTATCTACCCTACAATTATGCACATGGATCATGCAAAAGATTTAACAATAACATCTAACAGCAAGAGGTTTGGAATTACCATGTGTGCAGGTTTATTTATGACTAGCAAATGCTCATCTTCATAAACTATATCCAAAGGTATGTTTTCCGGCACAGCTCTCAACTTTTGCAACTCTGCAATTGTGCACTTGATTTCATCCCCAGCTCTGACATTGAAAGAAACCTGCCCAAGTATATATCACCATGCTGCTCAACTACAAATTAAGAAAGGAACACCAGAAACTATTGAAACCTTAAAGGACCTAGTTCATTTCAAATGATAAAATTTAATGACTTTCAAACAAAAGTTTCACAGTTCACCGAGTCATGTGGAATTAGGAATACACAAATCATTCAAGTTCAACACAACCTCTAGCCTGCAAACACTGAGAGCCACCATTATACTTGGAATGTTTGACGACCATCAATGTCTTAAAGCCGTAACTGTCCTAAGGGGTAGCTCCCGTAGTCACTAATTGCAACAAAGATGGCCAGCGTTAAAGATGTAGTCTCAACTAAGAGATTATTTCTACAACGAAAGACTTCCAATTTGTGAGCATCGTCAAGATATTGGAGAATGGGAGCCTTGGCAGTTGCCATAACGGTTGGAGTTGTCATCGTGAAACTTAGAGTTCATAGATGCGTGATGTGGAACCAAACTCTTGCAAATGCAAGATAAGACTGTACAATAGACCCACAACGGTTTGCCCTAGACCCAGCCACGACGAGAGCTTTACAGCACCATGTTTCCCTTTCTCATCTAAATATTGGAAATGTGTTCTAAATTCTTAACACAAAGTACATTTCATTTTCACCAACTGACCACAAATAAACAAGAGACATTCTCGGATTGAATAGTCTGGATTTATAGCTAGGCTCTAATGGTTAAACGAAAATCATGCAAACCTTCTTTCTTCTAGCCTAGAGCATATATTAAAATTATTTCATCTTCATTTCTTATAGGAGAGATCCTATCATACTATTTCCTAGAATGAGTTCAGATAGTCTCGGTAGGAAATCAAGCTAAGTTGTAATAAGTACAGCTGCGTCCACCACAAAAAATAGCATCAACAAGCACGCACACACACTTTAGATTCCAATCAAATATACCCATAAAGCATCAACAAATTATTATTACTTTTAGTATTTAACAGTGGGACAGAGAAAAAGGATATGTTAAACTTAAATCAGAACAATAATAACTAGAAAATTGAAAGCGAACTTTTATCAAACAGTTGAGGGACAATATTTGAGCAGCATAAATAGCAATCGCAAAGAAATTACTCGCATGAATCAACATATATAACATGAAAACAAAAAAAAAAAGTTGAGTTTGGAATCGCAATTGAGTACCTTATCAACGAGACGGCCATTGACATGAACGAGTCCGGCTTTAATACTTGATTGAACACGAGCCCTACTGATGCCATTGATGCGAGAAGAGATCCAAGTGTCTAGTCTCAGTTTCCCAGATTTGATTTCACCGTCCACGATCTCTTCCAACCGCACGCCTGCGTAATTCGATTTTGGCTCTCCGTTCGAGTTCGAATCATCGGCCAAACCAGAAACGGCTCTCGCAACGCCACGTGGAAACTTAGTGGGAGAGAAGAAAAACAGTGAAGAAGGTGAAGTTCGAAACTGAGATTGGAATGCTCTTGTTGCTGTGGAAACACCACAACATCCACATGAGTTATTAAGTGATATCATTTCAATTCAAATGTTTCTTCTTTTTCTATCAAATCAAATACATAAAAACTCTATTGCGTCTATTTAGCATATAAAATTTGGCAAATTAACTGTAATTAAAAATATTTGATGCTAAAATTTTCTCGTAGGTACCGTTTTATATGTAGCTGCACATATATATAATATGTAAATACTCTATTTTTCGATATTTAATGTATATGAATTTTGGCATTAGATTCTTTAAATAAAATTGATATCAAAATAATATTTTTGAAAAAATTAACGTTATTTCCTTTCCTATGTTCACTAAATTTCCATTTATTAGAATCGAAAAGTTGGAGAGCTCGCATGTAATTTCTTAGTCTCCAAATTCTCTTAAATTTGTCACACGTTTCTGATTAATAGAAAACAATCTAATATAAAATAAATAAAGATATCCAAATTGCATATGAAGGGAATTCCAACGCGTTGTCTAGATTAGGATTATATGTAACCAACCACCTAATCAAACATTGTTGCACATGCAAGACACATCAACACACACAATTAATTGGTGATCCTAGAAAATTGATTCTTACAATCAACTTCGTATTAGTAGCCTTTAGAGGAGTTGAGATCTTCTCTAAAAAAAATTTCAATAGGAGATAGAAAGATTGATGAAACAAAATAATATTTTATTTTATTGAAATTTTTGGATGAGTAAAGAGGATCTCAACCCAATAAGGGGTCGTGGGTTGTCACGGTCCATGCACATGCACATGCACGGTTTTGATGCATTTTGGATGCACTTCATAGCCACATTGAAGACATTGGTAGGCCCAATTAGAGCCTTGCTCATCACACACACAACAAATAAAGGGTCCTCCCCCATTTCCATCCGACACTAAATTCAATCCATGATGGTGTCCTACATGATGCACCAAAATTGGAAGGTCTCTAGCCTCTTCTTCAAGTTGTTTCTCTAGTTGCTCAACTTTGGCCTTAGTGAAAGGGTAAGCATTTTCTTGATACAAGTTTATTAAATTTCTTCCATGTATTGTTATTGTTTTACCATCAGGACCTATAATTACCAAACAAGGAATCCCTTGTATATCAAAGTGTCTTGCAAGGTTCTTTATTTCTGGGTCTCCAAAAGGCAATGCTAACCAAGGCATAGTATTGTAGTAAGAGTCAAAAGATTCTTGGTCACGGTCGTTGGAAACTAGCACAATTTCAAAGTCTTCATTATCTCCTTTTTCAGTTAGCTCTTGTTTGATCTTTTCATAAACGGAAATCAATTTTGGGGTGAATTTTGTGCATGGTACGCACCACCCGGCTGAGAAGTATAGTCCAATTGTCTTACCCACTAAAGAAGCAATAGGTACCTGTACACGACCAATCAAACCAAAAATTAATAATATCTATTTTCAAATAATAATAATAGTGGAAGAAAACAGTAGCATGCAAAATATTAATTACCTGTGTGAATAGTCCCGTGTGAGTTTGACTCAAAACATAGTCTCTAAAATTGTTAGCAAGTAAATTAATAAGTGTTTGATTTTCACGCTTCTCTCTCTCTGCCTCGTGCAATTCCATCAATCTCTCATTACTAAATGGATAAGCTTGAACACCATATCGATAAATAAGTTCAACACCATGACGAAGTGTTGTTGCATCATCCACTTTACTAGGTTGCAACATAATTAAACATGGAATACCTTCCACTTCATATTTTCTATTCAATGATTTTTTTGTTTCCAAATCATAGAATGGAATTGCAAGCCACGGCATGTTTTTGTAGAACTCATTAAAAGCATCTAAGTCTTCATCAGAGGACACGTACACTATTTCAAAATGAGGGTTGTTAGTTTTCAGCTCCTCGTAGATTCCAATTAGTAATTGGGTGAATACACGACATGGTGGGTACCAATTGGCTGCGAATAATAGACCCACTACTTTTCCCTCCAGTTCTGAAACTTTCACCTGCACCAACCAACACCATCTTAATAAGTCTTTTTTACATAATATCTTAATTGGTACTCTTCTACGAATGAAATATAAAAATAAAAATAAAAACATTTAAAAAATGGATATATTTAATTTAAAATTTAAATTAAATACATTAAATTTTAAAATACAATTTTTTACTAATGTTTCATATTATATAGAGTATATCTTAATTAAAAAGAATGTTAATTAATTTGTGTATCATTTCCTAGTTGTATAAGATAGAAGAGTTAGCTTTCTATATATAAAACTAGTTTTTGTATTTTTGGGAGAGAAAATAAATTGCACCATAATATTCAACTTAATAATATAGATATTTGTTAGTTGAACTCGAGTTTAAAAACTAGTATATCAGATAATTAATTTAAAAAAGAATACTAAGAATATCATAAATAAAAAATTAATCGTATATACTAGTATTAGATATTTTTGTAGGCTCTAGACAAAAGCATGGTGGTCTGCCCCAAAAGGCTGGCATGAAATTAGAAAACATCTAAATATTTACTAAACACATTCGAAAGAGAAATAGAATGATATGATATTTTATAAGAAGAGAGAGATAAATAAACATTAAATGAGTTATATATTTAATGAATGTTCATAAATTAAAAGTGTTCTAATGTCACTACTCCTAAAATATTCAATCGAAGGGAGCTCGGTATTTTGACATGTCATGTTAATTCCCGACGACTATACACTTAATCATATTATGAAATGGTTGTTATTATATGTTAGTGTAAATTAGAGTGTCTCTACAAAAATGTTTCATTTACGTTCATTTTTTTTATTTATGTCTAATAGCATATAAAATTGTGATTAATTCAATAGAATAATTGATTAATTTAAATCATATTTAAAATTTGAGTTATTATTAATTAAATTAACTACTTTAAAATTGAATTAATTATTTATTCAATTAAATACGGGTGTCCTAGATAAGTTTATATGATGAATGACATTGCTAGCGAATTGTACTCTAACAAATTGAAATTATACTTTAGAACAAGCCATATCAATTAATTGAATTGCACAATAATAATAAGAATAATGCATATAATATTTGGCTATTTGCTAATACTCCATGAATAAAAGGGAGACAGTTGAAGAGGTAGAACTACACCGACAAAGAAGTACACAATGATGGTAAAAATAGGGGTATGTACAATAACAGAATAGAATCCAGCCTATCCAAAATTCATGAGAGGGACTTGGCACCGAAATGGCCCATTTGTATAGGGGTTAATGGGCCACGTGTATAGCTCAAAGCATAATTGATAAGTACTATCTAGAGAGAAAAATGGTTTCAATTAGGTGGGTGACACTTGTCCTACGTTTGGGAAGTTTGATTCTCCACGACAACTAAACACTGAAAGGGACTTCAATGTGTTGCTCGTCAATGCTTGCCATCTATATCATCTAACTAATTAATCAAACTCCATAGCTAACAACAATATATTACTATCCTTCATGAGGAATGTATAAACAGCTCTAATTACTTCCTTAAATGAGGAATAAGAAGAGATAAATTAGTTTGTTTTGGATAGTTTCCTATTTATGTAGTATGAAATAAATGACTGTCAAAAGCAAAATAGAAAACAAGTACCGTGAGACAGCATTGCACAACCAAACTCCCTTCTCACATAGTTTATAAATACTCTAAGCTACACCTCTGTAGATACCATTATAAAGGAAATTTTCTTTCCAATTTCACCATTCATTTAAACTATTTAATTTATTTAAATTTTATTTTTATTTGTTAAATTAAACAATTGACATCTTCAAAAATATATAAAATAATTTTACTTATTTTATTTATAATTTTATCATTTCTTATCAATAAAATAATTAATTTAATTTAAATAATGGTAAAAAAATTGTAACTTCAATTATTTTTATTGATGAAAATAAAAATATGAGCTCATATGCATACTAGTTTATATCAAGACAAAATTAATGCTGAGATTTTTAGTTTAAGATTCCTATTTTATATTTTATTTTTAAGTTTCTAAGTTGATATTTAATTTAAATATTTAATCTAAGCATTAAAACGTTGAGAATGTTGGTTTTTTTTAAATTAAAAAATCCCTTAAATGTTAAAAAATATAAAATTTATTCAAAGCATTAAAAAAATTGACACCAAAATAATTACATGAAAAACAATTAAAAAATCTAAATGCATTCACATTTGATTCACATATAAAATCTATGTGTGAAGGTGAGGAAATCTGAGAACAAAAGTACAATTAACAGGGATTATTTTTATGTTATTACATATATAAGAATCATTTAAAATTAACTTTTAGGTGTTTAGTTTTTTAATTTTTATCAGCCGTGTATCGATATTATGTATTCCTTTATATTTTTTATTTTATTTTATCAATATAAACGAGAAACAAGAATATTGTGAAAAATATAAGATCTAAGTCTTCGAAGTGTTGAAAATTTATTTCAAATTTCAATGTTTGAATCAACAACAACAAAAAAGAACAAATTTATTTTTAAAATAATACAAACACTACATATACAAATAGTCTTACACTCAAGCAGTTTTAGTTTTTATTTTAAATAATTCGTAATTTTAATTTTTTACTTTTTATTTTATAATTTCAATTTTTTATTTTTAATATTACAATTTCAATTTTTATATTTTTAAAAATTTTATCTTATCTATTAAAATAGAGATACAAATTGCATAAAAAATTAAAATTACAAATTAGTTAAAATATAAAATTAAAATTACAAAATTTAAAATAAAACGATCAAAATTACATATTAATTAAAATAGAGTGATTAAAATTGCATTTAATATAACAATAACAATGCAATGTATTGTAAATAAGTGATAAATATTCATAATAATTCAAGAAAATATTCTTGAACAAAAGCTTCTAGTAAGAGCCTCTAGCTTACTAGTTTTACAAAAATTGTGTTAAAAGAAGAATTCAAAATAAGAACAAGAAAATTAAAGGATAAAATATCTTAAAAAATTAAAAGAAATAAATAGAAGTGCATCATAACATTTGTTGTCAGAAACAAAAAATAGTGAGAAAGAGGGACGAAGAACCTGAGCTCCAGTTGGAGATAGAAGAAAATCACGATGACTGGAAGCAAGAAGTTGTGAGAATTTAGAGGTTGATATTTGTTCCCCACCAAAATAACCATTATTACTCACCGGAGCTCGAGTTCCATCCTTCATCTCCATCCTCCTCATGACATTTATATGATAATTAATATTTCTGTTTTATACAAGTAGTTTAGAAATGAATAATGAAAGCAGCGCAAAGCAAATGGAAGAAGAGTCTGATAGTACTATATTACTACTCACTCACAGAACGACACATAGTATGATTAGAATCATATTCTTTCCACATCATTATTACTAAGCGTACTCCACAAATCACACATCAACACCTTCACCACTCCCGATATAATACTAACCTACACCGCATCCACATGGTACTCCTTATTGCCACGATCACGTCTTTCTATGCGCCACGTGTGTGGTTGTGATTATTGATCGACTCATTTGTGCCTCATACGGCAAAGCTACATCATTCGACACCTGTTTACTCTTTTATTTTCTTTTTATGTTTTCCCTTTCCAAATCTTGCTCTTTTTCTGCTTTTCATTTTTTCTTTTTTAAATATAGTTGCTTCTTTTTCTGATATAGCTTTGATTGTCTGATGTATTGTACATGTTGTATCATCTATCATGTATATCGTGACTAGTGACTACCAGTTTGTTAAAAGATGTCGACTTCACATTTTTTTTTTTTTATTATTTTGACTAATATTATTGTTATTATTAAGTGTACTTTTACTTCCTCATACTTTATTGAATTCTGATTTAAATTTTTTGTAACTTTTATTATATATTTTATTCAATGTAGTTTAAAATTTTATTTGTTTTAATCTGTGATATTATTTCTTTATCTAAGTTAAATAATGTGATATGTTAACATGACATTGTTATCATTTTGTATATTTTATAAAATAATAAAACTTATTAATTTAATTAATAATATATTAGTTATTTTAATATATATATATATATATATATATATATATATATATTTATACCCAAATGAAGGATGTGATAAAAAAAATTGGGAATTTTTATTCTCTAAAAGTCTAATTTGATGATAGAAAATACAATTTTAAATATCATAAAATACAAATTTTTTTTAATAATACGTATTATACAATACCTATTTTTACAAGAAAATGGATCATGTAATTTAGAAAAATAAGAGAGAGAAGAAATAAAAGAGAGTTTGAGTAAAAACTTTATATTATTCAAATGAATAAAAAATTGAATAGAAATAAATTAATAAATATAAAGACAAATTTATCTTTTATATTTATAATTAGTTTTTAAGAGTATTATAATTATAACTTTTTATTATTACTCACACATTCCAAACTTTACTTATATATAATTTTTGTTTGTTCTGTCCTCCATTAGGCCGCCGGCCCAATATATTTTGAGGCATAAAGCGAAATTATTAGACATGACATTTTTAAAAATTAATAAATAAATTATTAATATTTTATTTAATAACTATAGAAAATTTCTTTAGTAGAATTAATAGTATTTTCAAATCTATTTTCTCTATATTAAAAAAAAATACATTTTAACTGTTCTATATCATCATCAAGAACTCACGTAAATTTTTTTATCTTTTAGTTGAAGAAAATAGTGTGTATACTACCACTCCAATAACTCATGTTAGCAATATGTTCACTACTTTGTCTCATGATTTTTTAATTTATAATTAATATTTCTCATACGATCAATGAGCTCATTTTTGTCTTATAATTTGTAATTGATATTTTTCAATTTATATAAATTTTGTCTGTTGACAGCAAAAGTTAAGATGAAAATTTTCTGTGATATTTTATATTACTGAAAAATATCAATTCAAATAAATAACTAAAAATTAAAAATTAAAACTTTTTCGTAGCCTTAATATATTAAAAGAGTTTTTATAATATATTATTTGACATTTATATCTTATAAAAGTAAAGTAAAAAAAAATATTTTTTTAGCTAGCCCTAAAACAAGGCTGCCTTTCCCTTGGGCCAGTGTTGCTGCATAAGCAGAGCAAATTCTTTAATAGTGTTATTAGCACACTATAAATCAGGAAAACATGGATGCTTACACAAAAAATCGTAGAGTAATGATTGTGCATTTGTATTTTGTTATGATTACAACTGCTATCGGTTATTTTTATCGTTGGCCTGGGCTAATTTTTTATTTATTTTCAAAGTAAAAATAATTTACTTAGTTAAAAAATTTATTTGGTATACCACTAGCCGTTATTTAAAACAACATTTTATTCCATTTTTTTAATAAAAAAACTTTTGGACAATCAAATAACTTAAAGCACATTGTTATTAAATGATACTTTTGTAATAAAAATTAGTAACAAAAAACTTAATTTAAAATTCATAAAAAATTTAAATATAAGTTTTCGACAAAAAACTCTCAATTCTTTTAATGTTATTTAACTTTATGCATCTAAGTCGATTGTCTCTGATTTTAAAAGAACTAAATACCAACAAAAAATTTACGGGACTAAAATAAAAAAATAATATATTTACAGGAACCAAATACATATTTAAATCTAAATAGGTTTAATATGTACATGTATATAAACTTTAAATAGTAATAATTTTACCAAGAGCAAGTGCAACGTGCATATCAACCAACTCAACTCAATGTGTATACATATCTACCGGTGTCTATCAATTTTTTTTTTAAGATAATGAATAAATACATAGTTTGAGTAAAATGTGGAGATATGATTATAATTGTGGAGTATCAAGTATATTTTTGTTAGAGTTGAGCTAACTGCGGTTCGATGTATTTCAGATCAAACCACAATTATGTGAAACTATTATCAATTGACTGAACTCAGTTTATTTTTCATTTTGGTTCTTTGGTACAAATGGTTACAAAAAAGTAAAAGTATGTCTTTTATCTTATTTAGTTGAAATAAAATTACTCTTTATAATATTTTTTTATTTGTGCAAGTCCTTTTATTTTTTAGGTTTTAATATATTTTTTATCTTATAAAATTTTCAATTCTGAGATTTTTTTTTCTTTATAATTCGAAGTGGATCATAGTTGAATCCGATCAAGAAGAACTTCAACTTAAAAAAAATATCTTAGTTAATTGTCACAATGGCTCTTGATGGTTCCCAAAAAATCTTTCTTTTTGCAATCAGATAGCTTACTACTGTCTTTGCAAGTTAGTTATATACTAAACATGTACATTGTTTTAGATCAAATTCTCGTGCATTTTGAAATCAACAAATTTACAGAGACCGCAAAATACATAAATAAAAGAAAAGTTATAGAGAATGCAGATAAAGAATATTTATAAAAAGAGACTAAGTATGCAATCATAATATCAACCCCATAATGGTGAAATTAAAGGTATGATCGATTCTTGGGAGTTTGTTTAATATGTATCTCTCCAAAAAATTTAAAGATAAATTATTCAAACTAATTTTTCATTTAAAGCTTTTTTTATTTTATTTTTAAATGTTATAAAAAAATACTATAAAAATCATTTTCTTTTAAATATTAAACAAACGGACCTAATACTTTAGTAATCATATACAGATGAGGTAAAGGTAAATAACAAAATGGCAAGCAATAGAAATAACACTACCCAAATACAACTTTATATACGATCTTGAAACATTTGACCTATTATTATCTTATAGGATATAAATAAGTAACTATATGGTTATCTTATGGATTACAGGATTAGGAAGGTACTAAAAGTGATATTAACTTTTATTATTAAAGTAAATGAACTGAAAATAGAAAAATAAAAATATTAATACTTAATCATCAAAACATAGGTAAGAAGGTGGTTCACATTATACATACAAATGAAAATCAAGCTTCATTAAGTTTCTTAGATAATATGTGATTGAGGGTTCATATAAAAGTTTTATTGGTAAGAGATACTTAACCACACATGATAATAAAAATGGAAGACTAAAAAAACAGAGGCCACCACTTAAATTAAAGACAACAAAGCGAGTTAACTAACATAGCCAAATTAAAAAAGTTGGGGAAATAGTCCAAAATGATGATACCTTTGATTGAATGAGATGTGGTCCTGGCAGCTGGTCAAACATATGCCAATGACATCCTTATCAACACAAACCGTCCTCATGATTAGTAGACGTGACAGGTGACATACGTTTCATGTTTATGATTCCAACTTTTATGCTACTTTGTTTGTTTGAGACATTAGCAAAGTATATGAGTCTTATAATCACAAATCCTACATTTGTTTGTTTGGACTTTGGAGTGAACACTCTATTGCAGAAAAATGTGGCTGATACAAAAAGTAAAAACTTGAGCGATGATAATTTCTAACAAACAGAATCACATTGATGGTGACTGTGTGTTGAAATCATGTCAAATCAAAAAGTGAGAGTGACATTGTTGGTGACATGCAAATGATGAGTATAACACACACACTATAAATATACCTGAACAGTTGAAGGTAAAGAACGAAGAAAGTGAAGAGTAAAAAGAGTGAGTGAAGAAAGAGAGGCAGAGTGCAATGGCTACTGATGATGATTATGCAATAAGAAGGTCAAAGAAGGCTATTAAGAAGTTTAACCGGAAAATTCAATACCTGAAGTTGAAGAAATTGGTGTGGTGGTTTACTCAAGACAGTAAAGATGAACTTGATTCAAAGATTGAACTACTCAAGTTGAAAAGACAAATTCGTCAGAACGAGCTTCAAGAACTCATGGAGCGAAACCGCTTTCGTGGCTGATCATCATCGA
Source organism: Cicer arietinum (assembly GCF_000331145.2). Classification (NCBI taxonomy): domain Eukaryota; kingdom Viridiplantae; phylum Streptophyta; class Magnoliopsida; order Fabales; family Fabaceae; genus Cicer; species Cicer arietinum. The sequence continues at coordinate 77,605,569 of NC_021164.2, read as the reverse complement.
TCATGATGGGAAGACAGCCATGGTGATGATGCTGGATATATATATATATATATAGTTAACTTTTATTACACTTTATAACAAACAAACAAAAATAGTATAATTAAGTTTACATATTCCGTCTTTTCTTTTTATTTGTGTGAATAATATTGTACAGATTGCCATGGCTGTTTAGTTATTAATATATAAGAATCTCAATATATATTGTTATGTTTCTTTGTGTAATGCTTTTGCTTCAAAATGGTTTATAACTGTGGGGAGTGCTCTTAGTTTTTGATACTTTGTTCTTCTTCTCACTATCTTTCCCTTTTGAAATATTGATTGAACCACTTCAGCAAAAAAATAATGTAAAACAATTTTTTTTATATACGATGATTTAATTAATTAACCAAACTTATAACCATTTACATTTCTTTTATTTGAAATACAATAATGAAAGATGAAGATAGTGACTACATTCTTCCTTTTGGTCACCATGCATGAACATAAGAGCAGAGCATGATCATTTGGCATGCTCTAATTTTTCTTTCCTATCTACACTCCTCTCTTTTTACAGCTAATTCAGATTGATGTGTAATTAAGTGGTTAATTTTTAGTTTAGGACATAATTAATATGGGTTAACCTTTCTATAAAAAAGAATCAGATTGAAAAGTGTCATTTTCAACTTATATCCTTTTGTTAAAAAAAAAAAAAAAACTTATATCCTATCAAGTCAATAAATCGTAAAAATATAATTAATTTCAGAGGGACCAAGCATGAAAAACTAATTTTGTAAACAATTTTCAAATGAATAATACATAAAATAAAATTAACATATAGTTAATTTATTCTTTATATATAATAAAAATCTATAATTGTAATCGGTACAAATAAATAAAATAAAAATGATTTTTGTATTTATTTAAAAAGAATAAAACAAATAGTTTGGGTAGAATGTGAGATGGAGGTAAAGAGGGCCGGTCCAAGAGGCCTAAAGCGAAACTATTAGACATGACATTTTCAAAAATTAATAAAAAATTATTAATATTTTATTTAATAACTATAGAAAATTTCTTTAGTAGAATTAATAGTATTTTCAATCTATTTTCTCTATATTTTTCAAAAAATAAAATAAGACATTTTAACTGTTATGTAGCAACATCAAAAACTCATGTAAAAACTTTCATCTGTTAGTTGAAGAAGAAATAGTGTGTATACTACCACTCTAATAATTCAGGTTAGCAATATATTCACTACTTTGTTTCATGATATTTCAATTTATAATTAATATTTCTCATATGAACAATGTGTTCACTTTTGTCTCATAATTTCTAACTAATATTTTTCAATTTATATAAATTTAGTCGGTTGATAACAATAAATACCTACTATTAAGTAAATAGTCTTAAATAATATTTTTTTAATATTAAAATATAATGATATAAAGTTATAGATATATGATATTGGGTTATTAGAATGATTCACTTGATAATTTTCTAAGAGGTGCTTAATTAAAGAAATTGCATGCTTGTTAAATATTATGAATAAATTTTTTTAAATAAATGATGTATACAAGCTTGATTCTTAACACGTTTATATTCAAGAGTTTGAATCAAAAGAGAAATGAGAGATTTGGTGGAAAAGAATTATACCAATAAATAGAGAAATTTTTATAATACGAATAAATAGATTATTATAATAATAGATTAAATTTAAATAATTTATCAAAATTCTCCTAACCTGTGGGAAGAAAATAAACTCTATAGTTCTCACTTTCCAAAATTTGCCATTATATTTTACTTCTTTTTTAATTTTTTCCAAAATTTTTCATTATTTTTTACTTCTTTTTTAAATTTTTTCCAAAGCTCTTTCCTCCTCTGTAGACCCATGACGATTGATAATTAATTAAATAAACTATTATTTTAAAATTTGAGATTATAAGTACGCGTTAATTTGAAACTTCAAATTTAAAAAATGTTATATTATTCCTATAAATGGTCTAACATCGACTAAATCTGATATAAAAAAAAATATTTTAAAATTGAAATCACCCAAGCTGAGCTGGCATAGTAGACGTTGTCGTTTTGGATGATAGGGTGAAATGAAAAAAAATCACACTATGTACCCCTTTTGTCTGTGACTTTTGGGAAAAAGAGTACATAACCCGTTCAGTTTCATGACCCCATAAACATTCATCCCACTTTCTTCAACAAACCTAACATACGTGTCTTCAATTTACACGTTAGCGTAAATCGGCTCCATTAACGTTGCGTGCAATTCTAAAAACACTTACTTCATATTTCCAGTTCAAAACAAATTACAATAATTTCCATTCCTCAAAGGTTCAAAACATATAAACATTAGTAACTACCATTTATTAATAATAAAATAATTAACAATGAAACAATAACAACAAACTCAAATTATAAAATACTTGTATATAACCCATTTCCCTCCATCCCACGCCGCTTCAATTTCATTTTAATGAATCCTCTACAACCAGTTTTATAGTGCACTCGACTGTACACCGTTACATTTAAAGAGATTCGATTCAGCATGGACTATCAGAGTTGAGAATCTGATGGTCGAGCTTGGTTCTACAAAGAGGACAGAACGGGTGTTTGGAAAGCCACGTGTCAGCACATTGAAGATGAAAGGCATGGTTACAACCGGGAACCAGACGAGCCGGTTGTTCATTAACGATTTCATCGAGGCAAACGGCGCATTCGGTGGACGCAACCAATTCTTTACCGGTAATTTTGGGAAGGTGTTCAAGTTCCAAAGGAGAAAGACCTTTTTCAGTGACCGGTTTCAACGGTGGATTTAAATCAGAACGGTGATGTGAAGTGGCGTAGCAGAGAAGGCACATATAGAGAGCGAAGATAGCACTCATGCCTATACAAGGAAGAAAAAGCGCCAAAAGAACGGAATCAATCATTGCTTGAAGAGTGTTGATGAATTTAGTGAGAGTGATGAATTTGCTTTAATGTGGTGGTGATGGTTGGTGAAGGAGCGCCATAGGAGGTGAGTGGCGAAGAAGGAGGTAGATACGGAACATAATGTTAGTTTTTGTGTGTTGAAGTGGGTAACAGGTATGGTTTATAAAGGGTTGAGACTTGTGTGACTTGAGAATTGTAACTCTTTAATTTGTTTTCTTTTGCTTATGGGAAATATCTTGGGAATTTAATTTCAAAATTTTGATATAATCAGTTTGAGTTGGACTCATTTATTGCCCAACAAATTTGAAACCAACAATATTTCACAGCTGTGTTTCAACTAAAAGGAAACAATTCACAGCTGTATTTCAGTAAATTATGGAAACCTCTAGATATTTATATACTGCTACGTTATACTATATACTACTGTTTTGTTAAATTAAATTTACTCATCTTCCTTAGTTATTAATAGTATAATTCAAATGGTCAAAGAGAACACTTGTTAAATAAACAAAAACAGAATTTATTTTGAGAGTTGTGTATTTAATTTTTTTAAATATTTAAATGTGATACTTTCTTATGGTTAAATTTCTCTGTCAACATATAAGAAAAGAGGCTTAGACAAATTAGTGCATCTTAGTATGAATTGTTTGTGAGTAGGATTTTAAATCAACCAGACGAATATATTAAATTATTTGTTATTCTGTGTGATTGAACTAAATTAAATAAGATAAATTTATTGTATAATTCGACCTCTATAAAAATATATTTGAATTAATTATATCAAAATAAATTGTTCGTAGTTATTCGTTATTCAATATGCGAATAATTTTTTTAGTCTCTATATACACTTGATCTTCAAACCTGTATTATTTTCAAGGGTCTATACTCTTGTGTTATTTTCTCATGGTATTTTCAACATAAAAATATTCTAATATGATATTATGTTGATATATTTTAGATGTAACAAGTAATTGTAGTGGAAAATAATTTTGCTTTTAACGGTAGGGATAAAAATCAGCTGCAGGACTTGTACAGTGTTATTTTTAATATTTTCACAAGTCTTCTCGTAAATTTCCTCCAAAGGAAAGTCTTCTTGTAATTTATTGATTTGGGTTGTAAAAATTGGTGTAAAGTAAAGATTCCAATTTGATCTCCAAGCTCAGCTTTTACATTTTATTCCTCTTTTTATTTATTATTTTTTATGCTAATTATCTCTTACAGAGAATAATATATTTACCTATTTTTTAAAAATTCTATTTAGATTTAGATTTAAATTACATATATTTAAGATTTAGATTTATTATTAAAATTTCTAATTTATATTTCTATTTAAAATATGTTTAGGATTTATTTTTTATTTTGAAGGATTTGATATAATTTCAAATTACAATAAAAGATAAAACTTTATGACATAAGGTTTCACACAAAAAAAGAATAATCTATACAAAATATATCACATACAATTACACTTTATTAAATATAAAAAAAAATATCTCTATCACTATGATTTTCTAACACCTTTCTAACGAATATAATGAATTATGTATGGTCAATTAATTAAGTGTTAAATATCATTGCATAATATAATTATGTATTGGTTTTATGTTCACATTTTGGTTGCTTGATAACAAGTAATTTATTACCATGTAACTATTAGATTTAATTGAACAATTGGGTGTATGTATGCGTCCGCACCCGCGGGAAGTTAAATATGTTGCATGATTTGATTTAATAATTAAATTATAGATCCCGTTGAAAAAAAAAAAAAATCAACTTTTACAATTTTAAAGTTTTGAATTATACAAGTTTCAATTTTTTGTGTTCTTCTACATATAAACTCTTAACAAGTATTTCAAGAATATTTCCTAATATTTCTCTTTAACTTATAAATGGAATTGAAAGTTATATATCTATTTTTTTTATTCAAAACTTATATTTTCATGGGTTTTATCTTTTATGTCATTTGTGTCAAGTTAATTTATTTTAATTAATATTTTAACAATGCAATAATATTATACTATACGTTCATAAATTGTAAAAAGATATTACTTTATTTATTTTTTTCGATTATATTTTTGTACGTTGATGTATCACTGTTCAAATCATAGTTTTTTTTTTAATATATTCTTTTATTTGCGTTTTTGCTTTTATTGGAAATGTCTCATATCATAAAAAGAAGCACCCACCAAAATGGAAATACTCAGCACTTTTTCTAATGTAATTTTTTTATTGCCCACACTAATTACATATTTTGTTTGAATTTTTTACTACCCATTTTTTAAAATGTCAAAAGGACGATGTGGTATTTGTGTTTTTAGTTTTTTTCTTTTCAATTAATTTTTCTATTTGAGATTTTAGAAAATATTTAATATTTTGTTCATTTTAAAATAATCGAGTTATTTGACCTTTCTATACATATTAAAAAAAACATATAAAAATATATCTATAATTTTTTACCAAATTAAATTTATTAACTATTAATTTATTTTCAATATCATAAGTATATAATATAAAAAATATTACTTTAAAAATAATATTAATTAAAAATGTAATAAAAAATACATTGAAAATTAAAGTACCAATTATTTATGGACAATTTCTTTTTTTATGTATAGTTTTACAAAAAGTTTGGTCAAATACTCGAGTGAATGACTGTAGTTGTGTGTATAAACAACATCGGTTGGGTCTTTCCACTTCTTTCTTTTTTGTTCGACGGTCGTTCCACTCATGAATAGCACTGTTTTCCTTGTCTGAGTTTTGTCAACAATCTAGTGAAGTATTTGCATATGATATGATTAAAAATTTGTTTTCTTATATATTTAAAAATATTTTTTGACATTTTATTTAAAAGTATTATTGAGGTTGCTATGGTGTCTTCCTTAAATTTTTCTCTAATAACAACTGCTACACTAGCTACAACTTACAACTACCTCCATGTATGCCTTATTTAAATGGTGCACACTCACTACACCAAACTGCAAACTGCTCTGTTATATTTTTATATACTCGAATGGTTATTGTTGAAAATTTCACGAGTACAGTCTAAAATTCGAAACAATAAAATTCAAATTGGGGTAACCTCTATTTTTCTTTTTTAAACAGAGTCCCAATTCAATTTTTTAGTTTTTTTTTTTTTAATTTCTTAGTTATTCCTAATTAAGAGAGTGTGACAACTCAATAATTAAGGTGAAAATATGCTAAGCATATGAATTGATATTACGGTTAGAATGAGAGACCTTAATACTTATTATTTATTATTGACTCATTTTAAAGTTTAAATTGTCTTTTATTAAAATTTGACGAGTCTATTCAAAAATCTATTTTATTATTTTTTCTCTCTCCGTGATCTTTAGTTTTTAACACACAAATTAAAAAATAATAATAATTTTTTTACTATTCATTTATTAAGTAAAAATAAAATTCATTTAATACATATTTTTGAGTTTTTAAGGTACACAAGAAAAATATCATTAATTATATCATGATTTTCTAAAAGAACTAAAATTTTGTGACAAAAATAAAATGCTCAAAGGACTTATGATTAGGGACAGAGGAAATATTTTTTAAGAAGCAATATAGACTTTTAAATAAAATAACAAGTTAATTGATCAATGAGATTAATTAAGTTATATTTTGATATGTTTCTATTTTGATATCTAATATACTTTTTAGAGAATTTAATTTTATATTAAATTTGATTTAATTTTTGTTTATACCAATACCTTTATTTTTTTTAGTTAACCAATTTAGTAGTGAGACTCCTATATATCAATATTTTTATTGTTACCAATTGAATTACAATTATGAGATAATAATTCATTTAAATATATCAAAAATTAATATTCGTCGATATATTTAAACTATAAAAAATATTAATAAATTTATAAATACTAATAAATAAATTTATTGTTACCAATTTAACTTTTTTTTAAGTAAATAAACTTTAAAAAACATCTTAGCATTTTCCATTTTAAAAAGAGTGTGATCCAACTAAAATAAACCATATACTCGTATTTGTTAGCCCAACCTATTCCTATTACAATAATGGTCTAGTAGTCTGTGCTTTTAAAATGCGAGAGAGTTCCATGTTCCAACAATTTACACCAATATACTAATAGACTAAACAATGAGGGGAGTTTATAGATGGTCATTTGACTTTGATTCTTTCATTTTATCTCGCAATTGTAAAATTCTATTAAATTACTAACATGTAGAGTACTACTTATACACATTCAGATCATAACATTACCTGATTCAACTCACATCACCTATAAAGTCAAATTTTTTAAAAAATACGACTAGAAACAAAAGTAGAGAATTCCAATAACTAATAAATTGCATGCAACAAATTAAATCAAACTTTAAATATATAAAGATAATATAAATTTAATTTATAATATGTAATTATTCAGACTTACAGAAAATATATATATATATATATATATATATATATATATATATATATATATATATATAAATATGAATGTAATACTAAAAAGAATAAAAAATAAAACATGAATCTAAAACTAAAAAGAATAAACTGGTCAAACATGAATGTTAAACTAAAAAGAATAAACAAATCAAACATGAATGTAAAACTACAAAAAAATAAACAAATCAAACTTGAAAGTAAAAAGTAAAACTGAAAAGAATAAATAGATCAAATATGAACATAAATTCAAGAAACCTAACTTACAATCTTAAGAATTCATAATACCTTAACCTATAAACTTACTTAAAACATTTTATATATATATATATATATATGAACTATTAGAATATTTGATAGCTTAACTTGCTACCATAAATTATAGATGTTGCGTCAAAGGTTCTCTTTTGAAGTAAATCAACAATTAATCGACTCATACCTGTTTAACGTTTCTTATTCAATATGTTATTTTATGTGTACTTGGATAATATAGATAGCTCCATCTAATAGGAGAATTCAAAAATTATGAAATAGAATACTAAATTCATTGATTTGCTTTGGATGAAAATGAGAGGTAGAGAGACACGAGATACTAGAGAGTGAGAGAGATAATAAATAGAGATTGAAAGGAGTGAGAGAGATAGAGTTGCATAAGAGAGTCAATAGATATATGTCTATTTAGATAAATCATGTATTTAAAAAAATATTTTTTCAAACAAACATATCTTTTTAAAAATTAATTTTTATGTCTTTTATGGTAATTTTATAATTTAAAAAAATTAATTTTATAAAATTATGTACAAACATATTAAAAATCATTTTTATAATAGTAACCAACAGTTATATATTTCTTTTTAAATATCTAAAAAATAATATATAAATTATTTAAAACAAAAATCATTTTTATTTAAATTTAAACGAACACACCTATTATACACTATATTTTTTTCGTCAGTGTTATTACAAAAATCTAAATGTAGATTTTTTTTAAGTGTTTAAGAAATTTAAAATCATTTTTATCTTTGAATAAAATACCATTCTCTCCTGTCTAAGTCTTTTTTCATGAAAAATAGGATATATTTTTTGTTACTATAAAAGAAATGAAAAATAGGATAAACAAGAGTGCATAATTACATCCCAAAAATAAAAAAGTAAAAATAGTCTAACAAAAATTAAAAGGAAAGAAAAAAGAAAAACCATGTGACGATGCGTTTAAGGTTCGGAGAGAGGTGTGTGAGTCTGTGACCACGTTGCTTCCTGTTTGGTCTTCTTCAGTTGTTAGGGTTTGCATCAGATTCTCCATAAATTCGCTCAATTTGGTTAGATTTTGTTGAAGATGACTCAAGATCTTGAAATGAAAGATCGTTCAACTCCTTCCAACTCTGTTTCTCCGCCTGTTCCATCTACTTTACAGCGTAAGAATCTCCCTCTAACTGCTACTACTGTAGCGATTCCACATCTATGTTAAATCACTCCAACAATTCTCTAATTTGGAATTCGGATTCACAGATTTGAAGGAGATAGCATCTCTTATCGAGACCGGTTCGTACTCGAAGGAAGTTCGTAGAATTGCTCGTGCTGTTCGTCTTACAATTGCATTGAGAAAGAAATTGACAGCTTCTGTTATCTCATCTTTTCTCGATCATGTTCTCACTCCTGGTTCTGAACCCCATACCAAATTGTCTGCGTATCTTCCCAAGGTAAAACTTATTCTAACTTTTGTGTTAGATTTAGGGAATGTTCCTATTTATAAACGTTTTATATTTTTCATATGCTTATCTTGTTTTAAATCATCTAGTGGATGAAGATGTTAGTTATTTTTTTGCCCATTTAGGCTATATTTAGATAAACAACTTAATTAAGTTTTCTAATTATATAATGTTTATATATAAGCTATTTCTATAACAAAAGGGAAAATAAAGTCAAACTGATTTTATATAAGCTATTAGCTATGCTCATAAGCTGAAAACAACTTATAGACGTGTCCTCATCCTCAGCTATTTCTATAAACTCAAACAATCTCAAGAGCTTATGTTAGTAGATTGACTCAAATAAACCAATTCAAATAGGCCCTTAATTCTTAATATAAATTATGAGGTGGATGAATTATTCTTCTAAAAGAAGTATCTGTTGACTACTTGTGACATTGTAGCTTAATTCCCTTATTGAATGTCAATCTCACGAACTTATTTATTAGAAGTTACCTCATGAGATAGATGTTTTTTATTCTGATTAATTTCTCTTTCTGTCTTTCTTCCTTGGAAAATATTAGGCTGTTCTCTTCCTATGTTTTTTTCTCGAGAAATAGCAATGGTTTTTTGAGTGTTAATTTTGTTATGATTGTATAGGAGGAGGATCATGAGATGGAGGTAGATGCCGCAACGTCTGCCATTCAAACCCCTGTGGCTAAACATTTGTTGCCTGAGCTAGAAATCTACTCTTACCTGCTTGTGCTACTTTTTCTGATTGATCAGAAAAAATACAATGAGGTCAGTTCTCCCCTGTTGGTTATATTTTTTCAAATATTCGAACTGACAAATAATCAAATGCTTATGGTTATTTGGTTTTTCCTTTTAGGCCAAAGCTGTTTCCTCAGCTAGTGTTGCTTGGCTGAAGAACATCAACAGAAGAACTGTTGATGTGATTGCATCTAGGCTGTTTTTTTACTATTCATATAGCCATGAACTTACCGGGGATCTAGCTGAAATTCGCGGGTGAGTTATGTGCTTATCTATAATGAATAACTCAACGAGGTGTAAAACTGAATTATTTCCATGTAACTTGTTTTAATCGTAGTGTGGTATTTTTCTTATCAGCAACCTCCTTGCATTGCACCGGATTGCCACACTGCGCCATGATGAGTTGGGTCAGGTTTGTTTTATACTTATGTAGAAGATTTTTTACATTATGGCTTATGTTCTTGTACTTACTTGTGGATGCTTTGCAGGAAACCCTTCTTAATTTGTTACTTCGAAACTATCTTCACTACAACCTATATGATCAGGCAGAGAAGTTGAGGTCAAAGGCTCCACGATTTGAAGCACATTCAAACCAGCAGGTATGTTAGTTCTATTATCCCAAGCACCGCAAGAAATTCAGTTAAAATCCCTACATTTTATTCCAGTGCTCACATCTGTGATGATAATGCTCTTGTGATGAAGCTTAAATATTTTGTTGTACTTTTTCTGTATCTATTCTGATTTATTGTTAGAATTCTTTTTGTTAATTCTTATTTCCTTCATATGTGCATATTTGTTTTGTTGTATATTTCTTTCAGTTCTGTCGTTATCTCTTCTACCTCGGGAAAATCAGGACAATCCAATTGGAGTATACAGATGCAAAAGAGTCTCTACTGCAGGCTGCTCGTAAGGCTCCAGTTGCAGCTCGGGGTTTTCGAATTCAATGTAACAAGTGGGCTATCATAGTGCGATTGCTGTTGGGAGAAATACCTGAGCGAACTGTCTTTATGCAGAAAGGAATGGAGAAAGCGCTGAGGCCTTACTTTGAGCTTACAAATGTAAGTCCACATTATGTTCCAAACTTATTTGTCACAATAATATCTTTCAGAACTAGTTCTAGTATAATTATGATTGATTCTGTCTTTTTTATCTCCCTTAACCACTACAAGTAAACTTCTGATCTTTTTGGTTCGATGTCCTCCTTTTTTGGGGATTTCATCAGTAAATTTACTCAATTCTTTGTATATCTCAATATTTACTAGCTTTTTTTTGACTTGTTACGCAATATTTACTAGTCATTGCCACTGCTATTAAAAAAAATCATTTTTCTAAATATTACTCTGTAATTTTCTGATAGCAGGCCCCTCATTAAGAGGGATAGTCTATGTGAGAAGGAATTGAGAAGGATAGTCTACTTTTCCTTCATTTAGTACCAGTTGAACTTGAATCTATCATTATCCTTTTTTTTATAATGTTTTCTCAATGCCATGGCCTATTGGTCAACCTCTCGCACAACTATCAAACTGCTCTTTCACTGAGCCACTATCCACATCTACCTGTCCTACTACTTCATCTTAGCCCTGCTTCATCGACCAAACCCCTGTCACTTACAGCATTCTCTGATGCTGACTGGGGAGCTAACCCATATGACGGAAAATCAATCTCTGACTCCTGCATTTATCTTGGTCCCAATCTGGTTTCATGGTGGTCAAAGAAACAGGCCTTGGTGACCAGGTCTAGCACTGAGGCTGAATATAGAAGTCTAGCAAATACAGCTGTTGAAGTCCCGTGTCTTCAATCACGGCTCACCGCACACAAAGTCCCTTTCAGTACTCCTATCCTACTGTGTCAAGTGTCAACCTTAGCACAGTGGCTTTCTCAGACAACCCAGTGCATCATGCCAAGACAAAGCACACGGAGTTGGACATTTTCTTTCTGTGGGAGCAAGTAATCGACAATTTTTTCGCAGTGCAGCACATTCCTGCCACTAATCAGTATGCGGATCTCACAAAACCTCTATCACCTCTTCGCTTCCTCACCTTAAGAGTCAAGCTTAGAGTCGTAGACAAGTGCTCTCTATCATAACAACACCCTTGGATTTGAAGGGGAAATCATAGAGTAAAATAGAAAGTGGGTAGTTTAGTACTGTTGCCAAACAAGGACTTAAAACTGTTGCTGAGTCAGCAACAGATATTACTGAACTAGCTTCAGTTATCCCCTGTTTAAATAGCTTCCCGAAAGCTCTCGTAACTAACTTTCATTTTCACAATTATTCAATAAGGAACAGTTTTCAGATTATCTCATTTTCTGTTATCTTCAACATGAACTCTTCATCTAGTTCAGTTTCTATTATTAGGTACTGAGTTAATGATCATCTATGTCAAAAGATTATTTTATGCAGTTGTTGGGTCTTTTTTCAATCTTTGGTGCTTTCACAAAGCTATTTACTTTCTATGAGCACAGTCATTTTATTTATTTGTTAATACTCAATTTTGATATGCATAAGTGTGTTGTTCGCTATAATACTGTGTTAGTTTAGCTTATGTTGCGAATTTCAGGCTGTCCGGATTGGAGACTTGGAGCTGTTTAGGAATATTGCAGATAAGTTTGCAACCACCTTCAGTGCAGATGGAACTCATAATTTGATTGTTCGACTGAGGCATAATGTCATTAGGACTGGTTTACGCAACATCAGCATCTCTTATTCTCGCATTTCACTGGCTGATGTTGCCAAAAAGTTGAGGTTGGACTCACCAAATCCTATTGCTGATGCTGAGAGCATTGTATCAAAGGCTATTCGTGATGGCGCAATTGATGCTACATTGGATCATGCAAATGGGTGGATGGTGTCCAAGGAAACAGGAGATATTTACTCCACAAATGAGCCTCAGCTGGCTTTTAATTCTCGAATTGCCTTCTGTCTTAACATGCACAATGAAGCTGTTAGAGCACTCCGTTTTCCACCAAACACGCACAAAGAAAAAGAAAGTGCTGAAAAGAGAAGAGAGAGACAACAGCAAGAGCAAGAACTGGCCAAGCATATTGCAGAGGAGGATGATGATGATTTCTGATAAGATTGTCGTTTTTCACCCTAATAGTTGCACTCAGGATCTGTTAATTTCCAACATTTGCTTATATTTCCATTTTGAAGAACTTCCATTAGCATTTCTCTTTCAATAGATGAAATATTCATTTTCTACATAGAAGACCTCCAACAGTCATTTACTTTATGGAAATCTCTGCAGTTTGTTTTCATATTCACGATGACTGCTATATTCATGATGACTGCTATGTTTGTTTTTGTTGTGAAAACTGTGTTTTAGGATATTGGGAAAAAGTAAATTATTTGGGACAATGCTAGTAATTTTGTTCCAAAGTTCTTATTATTCAAAGGTCTTACTGTGAATGTCTTGTTGAATCCGCATTGCTCGTTTGTAGGAAGGATACTAGGATATGGAAAGTTACAACATGGTTATGGCCAATTGTATTGAATAATAAAAACTTTAGAACAAAATTACTAGCCTTGTACCAATTGTATACTTCGACAGAATACATGTGATTGAGTTTGGACTTCGGATTGAAACATGGGAGGTGTGTAACATTTATACCAAAATCTTGTTGAAACGTAAACTCTTGTTGAAACGTGAACTCTTGTTGAAACGTGATAATTTTTATTGTGACGATCCATTTGCAACATAGACTTGGTTTATGATTGTCCCTTAGCTTGATTCGGTTTGATTACCGTGTGGATTTATTGAGATTTAAGCGGTTTTGAAATGTGTTGAGAATGAGAAGGGATGAGTTCGAAATGTATATTTTTTCAAACCTGGTAAAGCAATAACTACTATGAATAAATATTAATTTATAAAATCACGTGTGGTTATTACAAATTCGAATCTTAACTACTATTATATATAGCTATAATTTTATGATCAATAATACTTGATGAAAATTTGGACCATAATCCATGTTTTAGGTGACGTAGTATTTGGTATTCACAGGGTTTACTCAAAAAGTGGATACAGTTGGAAAATAAAAATTTGGCCAAACGTTGGTTCTCAAGCCCCAAACCCCGTCATTGAAAGGTTTGCCTACTTTATTATCGAAGATCTCATCCTGCCAAACATGAAAGCTTGGAATTTGGTGGCTTTACAGGAGTTGTTCTCTCGGTGCGATATTGATTGATGTTAATATGGAAATTCAACTGCACTTGTTGCTGCAGCATTGACCAGCAAATATGGTACTTTCACTAGACAATGATGCACTTTTGTTAAGTTCGCTTATAGGCACTGTATGACCAATTTCATTGAGCCAAGTTCTTTCCATGTTCAAGGTGACTAGGACCTCCTTTAGCAACTCAAAATTCCTTTAAATATGACATACTTTTTATGGCGGTTATGCCTATATAGTGTAAAATTATGGTTAATTAGACTAGTGGTAAATTAGATTACCCTGCATTAAAAAAAAATCAAATCGTTTAAATGATTTATAAATTGAACCACATATTTAAAATAATTCAGTTAATCAAATTTAATTCAAAAAATAGTTTAATAATTATAAATTTTTTTAAACCTCGATTAAGATTTTTTTTTTTTTATAAAACTTTTGAAATTTATTTTTCTCAAAAAAAGGTATAGAAATATAAAAAAAAATAAATTGAAAAAAGTCGAAAGAATTTCAAAATTATTTTTTTGAAAAAATTATTACATTTATTCAAAATTAATATTTTTTCATCAAAAGAATTTTAAAATTATTTTTTCAAATAATTATTTTAAAATAGAGTTTAACTAAAAATTTATTTAAAATATTAAATTAATTTATACTTATAAACCAATTTTAAATCGATTCAAAACTACACTAAACTTGATTTAAAATAGTTTTCAATAATTGAACCAAACTATTAATTACACCGTAAACATCTCTAATTATGCCATGAGATTTTTCGTGCTTTTTACATTCTTTTTGTGCAACTTCGTAGTTGTCTGAGCACCACTTATTCTCCATGACCCTATGCAACATCTACCCAAAAACTATGTAGTTGTAATAGAGATATTCATAAAATAAATAAAGAAGATATCTACTCAGAAGCTATGAGATAACAAGCTAAAAATCATCTGACTGAGTGGTCTAGGTGCATGCAGAGATTGGTGAAGAAATAGAAATGTACTTCCACCAACATGAAGTTGTTTCTTTTTGAAAAATTAAATTTTAAAGTATTTGGTAGACTTAGTAGTTAGGGCGGTGGAAAAAGTAGCAGCGGTTTTATTGGGCTGTTTATGGAGAAGCCCGCATTAATTCTCGTAGTGACCCATCCTGATTCCTAGCCGAATCCGTTACGGTTAGTTAGGGAGACACAACTAGTTCGAGTGAGTGCACCGAGTTAGAATATCTGAACAAAAACACAGAAACCGAACACAACGTTGCTGTTACTTTCTACTTACTTGAAAATACTTAGTGAACATTGCAGTTTCTTTCTCAATTGAGAAAAAAAAAATAGAATGTCGATCATAGACAATGACCAGATCATCAACGAATCGAAATGTTCAGAAACAGAACAACGAGAAGAGAAAAACAATGAAGAAGAAGAAGAAGAGTTAGGGAAGCTTCTATTCCCTGATGTTCAGAATCTTCCCCTCACTCCTCCCTCTGCTGTTGAATCCAATTTTGTTACTTACTTCGCTCTAGGTAACTCCATTAACATATAATTCAAACTATTATCACATTTTTCTCCTTAAACCCTAAACCTCCATTTTAATCTCGTTTATTTTTATATAT
This sequence comes from Cicer arietinum, assembly GCF_000331145.2. Classification (NCBI taxonomy): domain Eukaryota; kingdom Viridiplantae; phylum Streptophyta; class Magnoliopsida; order Fabales; family Fabaceae; genus Cicer; species Cicer arietinum. The sequence continues at coordinate 77,589,990 of NC_021164.2, read as the reverse complement.
CCAGATTTTACTAAACCAGCTCACGATCAGTACATTTACCGGCACGCCAACGGGTACAGTTTAATTTAATCTTTGAATTTAATTTATATTCATATACACCGTCACCCTAAAGACTACACTATAATCATTATATCATTAAAAATGTTGACATGAATTGTAACTATTTCTAAAGTCTTTTTTTGTGTGATCTTGAAGGTTGTGCGTTATTGGCTTGGCTCCTTCCCATGTTGCTTTTAAGGATGAAGGTGGAATCACAGAAGTAGATTACAATGTTGGAAAGTCTGATCGCAGCGGCTTCAAGGTCTCTGGAAAGCGAAAGAAGGTACTTTTTTTTTTCTTTTCAATTTTCACTTTATACCATTTGTGGAATTTGATATTTTAAAATGCAAATATGTTTTTAAATTTTATGTTGGCGATGAACCTACTAATACTATTGGCGAATGATGTTATGTATTATGCAAGCAGATTGAGTTGCAAAGTTCTACCTTACTGTGTAGGACTATAGGTTGTTTTCATGAAAATGCACAGATTGTCCTTATTTATGACTCAATATCTTTTTGGTTATGATCTGCTGATAAATGATTGAGGCATGCATCAAAATTGTATCGTTTGATGAATTGTTGCGTGTTTCGAAACATTTTATGATTTGAAATGACTTTTTCTCTTTCCATGTATTTATTAAAATAGGATGTATATTTATGCAGAATGCACAGCACTTTGAGGCCAATACGGCATTATGTAAAGTTTCTACCAAAAATGATTCTTATATTGTGAGGTACGGTTTATTTATATGCGTGTCTGTGTATTTGTATGCTTCACCAACTTGCTTCTTTCTGGGTGACCTATGAACTATTTGATAGCTTAACTTGTGATGACAACTCATAGGTGTTGTGTCAAAGGTTCCCTTTTGGAAGTGAATCAACAATTAATCGAGCACCCAGAATTGCTTAATGTTTCGGTAAGAATGATTTTCTTATTCAGTCTGTTATTTTATGTGTGCTTGGATAGCATGATAGCTCCATCTAATAGAACTGATAATTTTTCATATTACAAATGAAGAATCAGACACATGTCTTTCTTTTCTATCCTCAATTTTACATTGACACCAATGTGTTTGAGATGCTAACTTGATTGATAATGAAATCTCTCCCTGTATTATTGTTATCCTTTCTAACTGTCCAATGGACGTGTAGCAATTACCTAAACAAGGAACTTTTTTTGTTTATAATTGATATATGTGTCGAGGTTTGTCCATTGTGGCTGTCAAAAAAAAAAAAAAAGGTTTGCCCATTGTGATCAATTTTGTATTAGCAAAATCAGGAGTGCAGATACAGACATACAGTTCATAGAAGAGAGGGGTGTTAGGTTAAAGAAACATTTTTATGGTTATTAAGATGGTGGAAAAATGCACTAAAGGCACAAGATTCATTTATAATGATAGTATTCTTTCTGCCCTCCATGGATGTGCACCTAAGAAGGTTGACGATATCTTCAATTTATCCCGCACCCAAGGCTTTGTTTGGGAGTTAGGAGGGAAAAGGAGGAAATAATAGAGAAATGTGAGTAAAGGAGAGAACCATGGAAAAAATAGAGAAATCCTTCACTTTTTGAGTGTTTTTGAAGGGAATGAGATGAAAATACTTACAAATAATATTATTTTTATTTTGACAGTGCTATATAGATAAACAGTGAATTTGAAAATTTGTTCAAAATCCTCCAAAGCCCTCTTTCAATGCATTTTTCATATTTGGGCATGAATCATAAAAGTATTAGTTAACCCCATATTGGAGTGGTTTAGTCAAATAAAGAAAGAAAAAAATTCATGGAAAGTGGGGGGACTACTCACCCACACTCCCGAACATAGGTCTAAGTGGATGCTTCTTCATAAAACATGGAAAACGTTCTCTCCCACACATCCTAAATTGTTGGCTATACATTACACTATATTATGTTGTGATCAAATCATTTTATGATTATGTGTATTATGGTTTTCTTTATTGTTCGGGACCACACAATATTAAATGCTTGGCATTGCTTATGTTTCAAGACACCAGACATTGTACCGTTAGGTAAACCATATGATTAAGTGAATGGGAAACAGTGGTATCAAATGTGGTAGGAGTGAAATATTAATGTATGAAGTATCGCAGGCATTAGAAATATTTGATTACTGCAAACCACAGCTTAAGTTGTGTTCGTGACCTTTGCAATGATTTCCATAGTACATGGTTGGTCTATAAGTAAATTTACTTGTAAAAGTGATTACTGCTGCTGCTGCTAATTACTTGAATGTTTCCTTGAGATAGTTCGAACATGCTATTTTGTTGCAACTTGTCTTCATCCTAATACCATATGTTTATCCTATGAATATTCTCTTGAAATTTATCCAATTTTTTGTTTTCTGAACAATTTTTTGTTATCAACATCTAGGCTGACAGGGAAGGATACATTGCTATTATCATGCCAAAACCAGGTGACTGGCTCAAGGTCAAGGCTTCCCTTGTTAGCCTTCAAGAGTACAAGAAAATGAGGGAAGTTAGTTGATCGAAAGCATGTGGTGCCTTGTGATACCTTTAACGAGACAGCGTAAGAAGCATGGTGCAGTGCCATATTGAAGTGATTGCATGATTTCCTTACGATGCTTCGTTTACTAGTGTCTAGTGGGGTTACAAAATACAAATGCTACAAACTGAATGAAATTGAGAGTGTTTTTGGTGCAGCAGTTGTGAGCCCCGTCGAAACAGTGCATGTCAAGTAGCCGAATCATGTTAAATTAATGAAAATCTCAAACTCATGTTTCTGGGAAACCATTTTTTAGGATTTTATTTTCAATTGATTTGTTGTTGTATTTTATTATCATTGTTCAAAACTTGAATCTTTTGAACAATTCTAGTAATAGATGATGGCCTTTTGGTAATTTTCTCAGCCTCTTTTAATTGATACCAATTCGTCAAGAGTTAAAACTTACTACTACATTTGGAACTAATGGAGCATATATCATGTAAATTATTCTTCTTTCTAATATTGTTAAAAAGTTTATCTATTGGTCTGAATGAGAAGACACAACCAATGCCAGGTTTCAAAACCCAAAAACCTACATGATAGCCAAACACAAAAAAGCAGCCAAGAGAGATAAACATTACAAGAAAAGTTAATGGTGAATGCTGATTGCTACCGTGTTTGTCCATCTGTTCACTAATACACTACCGGAAGTTAGGATCCGGTAAAAATGAGCAAAACATGGAGGTGTTTGTGCATCTGTTCACTAATACACTACCAGAAGTTAGAATCCGGTAAAAATGAGCAAAACATGGGTTTGGATGAATATCCACCAAATTTAACACCACATATGATGAGATGAAACTTGATTTTTATTTATAATATTAAAAAAATAAAAAATAAACAACATGTCTTAAAAAAATCAAAGAATTATAGAGAGTATAAGAAAATGGAAATAATGAGCACTTGTCAAAGCCTAACTCTACAGCAGCAGCAACAAAGGGAAGTTTACTGAACTTGGCCCATACACTGCTAAAAGATTGTCTTCAATCTTCATTGATCATTTCAACATTACTTGTGAGTAATCTCTTGCATAAGCAGTCTTCTAGATCTGTTAATAGTAAGAAAACACAAATAAATATGCTCCTCAAGCTCTTCTAACTGGTCCAGAAATTGAGTTTGACAATCATGAAATTCCCTCACAACCATCCTCAATATTTCACACCTACCCTTTCCATTCCCATTGCCATAATTCTTCACACAAATATCAGCAACCTCTCTCCAATGTTCTACTTCATCCTCTAACCTCTTAACCATACGGCTCATAGTATCCATATCATTTATCACTATATAAACCCCTTTTGCAGCTACATCAATTTGCTCATACAGTTTTTCAGAACAAGTACTATACTTGACGAATCTCTTCTTTTTCTTCATCAATCCTAAGAATCCACCCACTACATAAGGTGCAGCAGCCAATCCAATTATGCTATGGAAAGCAAAGAACAACAAAGCCACCAAAAGTGTGGTTTGCGAAACGATTAGACCAATTCCTCCAACTTTCTTGCATAACCTCTTTATTCTTATTCTTCTTCTAAGTTTCAATCTCTTTGAGTTTAGTCTATTAAGAAGCACCATGTGTTTCTCTTGAATGTTGTGAAACTTAATAACATTATTAGATAAACAAAAAGGATTGTTGTTATTTTGCAATACAAAGGAAGCAAGCTCTTTATAGATAGCATTGATGTTGTTGTTTGTGTCCATGTTGGTGTCAGTGTCATATTCAAGTACTACTCTTTCGCTTAGCTTATTAACTGCATTAGTGACTCTTCCATAAACAAATCTAGTTTGACGAATACTTTGAAGGATCGTGTCACAACAAAGACATGCTTCTAAACTCGATTCAAAGTAGTCCACCAGAAGACGGTGCACCTTCAAACACTTGATTATTTTTGTAACAATTTCTTTTCGAGGTTCTAGTAAATGTTCAGTCAGATTCAAGAAATAATTAGGTAGAGAAGTTGAAGAAGATGTGGAACACGAGGAAGAGATCGATGATATGGAGCTTGTGTTATCAATTTCATGTTTATGAACTTTGTTACATATATCAATGTATGACTTTGTTCTGAATGCTTTGAAGTATTCTCCATTCACGTTTGGCTTGTCGCTTAAGCTATCTTCGTTGCGTTCCTCCGATCCACCACCTGCAGGTTTATATAATTTGTATAAAATCAATTAACTTCATCATTAAATATTAAGCTAATTATTAATTAATTGATAAGTAATTAGTAACTAGACACCAAACAAAACCTCCTATGATATAGGAGTTGAATTCAACATTAAAAAAAAAACAGAACAAAAAATAAAAAATAAAAAAAATAAACGGATCAAAAGAAAAAAAGAGTGTTGCAAAAATAGAATTAACTTACCTGTTTTTCTTCGGAAGAGAGATAAACACTTTGTCATCCCCTAAATATATGAAATAATGAATCAGAAATGTTGCAATTTGCAAGAGAAGAGAATTTGAATATACGAAAATAAGAGAAGAGAAACTTATATGCATTGTTCTGTTATTATGGCTTTGTTTACAAGTTAACTTACCTCACACGCTGTGTTCTCCAACGTGGACGCTTGGATATATATATTTTCCTCCGCAACCTCAATTTATATATTTCCATTCACGGAAACTACTTATTTTTATTTTACCAAAATTAAAATAACGTCTCTTCAATGTACTTCATATGTTCAAAAACTGCAGATACATTTCATTTGAGAGGCTGTGACCCTAGTTCCACAATATTCCACTTTTCTATACATGAGTTTTATCACTAAAATATTTTAAAAATAATTAAATGACAAAAAAAAAAAACGTATAATTATAAACATCGCCATCAATATTAACCGAAATGTTTCCCACACACATTTAGTATCATTATAAACATCGGACATTGATGAGTAATTCATGAATTAATCCCTAGCTTGCTTTGTAGAGTGCTCTCAAATATTTAGATTATAATATTAATATTCAAAAATATAATTAAATCTATTAAAGTGTCGATTAGGTTTTATATATTTTTTTTATAATTTATTATGTCTTTTTTTAACTACTTATTATCAATTTAATTCATAACATTAACATATTTTTACAAGAACTAATATAAATAAAATTTAATAAATTCAAAGACTTTTTTAAAATATTCATAATTTTAAGAATTTAATTGAAAACCTCGTATTTATTTGATTAAGTTTACAATTTTCGTAACATAAATTTTCATTAAAAAAAAGTTTAGTACATGTAATGTGGGTGCTCTTATTTGCCCCTATATGCAATTTAATTTTTTAAATCAAGTCAAAAGTAATTTTTGAATAATAAGATATGACCAGACCATTAATATTTTGTCTATTTACTTACACAAAGAGCTCATGCAAATGATATTTTTTGACACCGTTGTGATAACTTTATGATAACTTAATATATCATGACACGCCACAAAATGAATTATCATGTCATTATAGGTTGTGGTCACATCACACAAATATAGTTTGTTAGTAATTGCCTAATTAGGAAATATGGATGATTTGATCAATTTTTCATTTCAACAGTGTTAGATTACTACTTTATGGGAGTTTAAATATATAGAGATCATAACAATAAGTCCAGAGAAATTACTTATGGTTTCAATATCATATTTTCATTTAAAATTTTAGTTTATTAGCATCATATTTTTATCTAAATTTTTAATGTATTAAGTATATAGGACAATTCATTAATGTTAAACTTGTAATTCAAAATAGTAGTTAGAAATGCTAGAAGTTAGTTAAAATGTTATTAGAGGCTGTTAGTAGTTAGTTATAACAACTTCCTTCATAAGTGTTTTGATATATAATACAAACTAGTGCAATTACTTGTAATACAAGTAATAAGAAAATTTTGATTATTTTCATTCCTTTGTTTCTCTACTCTTGATTCTTCAATCTAAATTAATTATAAAGCAGTAAAGTAAGTGTTCTATCAATTAATATGTTGCTCAAGAATTATATTTTCACTTAATGTAAGATTTTTTTTTACATCCACTAGACATGTCCTCTAACCAACACATTGTCAAGAAGATTTTTGATTCAAAAAGTCGGTCACTTGTAAGTCAAATTTATCATATACATCAAACTTAAAGATGACAGTTGGATTGAATTTGTGAATAAGTTCTTTTTTTTTTAAAGTAGAGTGGTTGCTAACACTATAAAACTCAAACACTTAGTTGTTCGAAGAGAATAGGAGATTATATATGGTATTAAATTTTTTTTGATTTCATTGATAAAAAAATAAAGTGTTCTCCAAAATGCACAATTGAGTGCTTATATACTAGCTCCATATGGTTAAAGGTGGGTATGCTTAAAATGAACAATGATGGTGTGCATAAGGTTAAAGATGGTGCTTCGATTTGTGGTTGAATGTGGTTTCATAAAGGTTTCTTTTGTAAAATAAATTCTAGTAATTCTATTTTTGTTGTGATGTGGACTTTATGGAGCAATATCTACTTGACTTTCTCTCTCTCAAAGAAATGCCTCTATTTATTTTTCACCTAGAAAGATTGATAAATGTGCTCATTTGCTTAGCCAGTATAACTTGTCAAATTCTTAAGTGTGTTTGGTTGGAGGAAAAGGGAGATAAGATTTTTAAGTTTTTGTATTTGGTTCAAGTGGCAGGAAGGGAGGAAGAGAACAAAATCTCTAATTAAATGATTTTTGTTCACCCTTCATTTTCTGGAGATTTGAAGGGGAGAAAATGATAAATGTTCATTGTAACTAAAAAACTATTTAAAATTATTTTCCTCCCTTGAACCAAACATAAAACCATTAAAATCTACCATTATTCTTCTCATTTAAACCAAACATGTATCTATTTCTTCTTCATAATCTCTTTTTTCATCCCGTCCATTAAAATATCTCATTTTTTTCTCATTTTCGTTGAACCAAACACATATTTAATATTGATGTTATCAAACATATTTCATGTATGATTTTAGGGTAATCAATCCCTACTTTATTTTCTAATTAATGCATGACCTCTTTTATTAAAAAATGAATAGTTCTATTTGCTGATGCAAACAAAGAAAACATAGAGGAATTAAATTTTCAATAAAATTTAATAAGGACAAAACTAAAAATATATTAATGTTATAGATATTTGTAACTTTAATTTTTTTCACTAAAATATAATAATTTAAATCAATTTTGCTCTACATAAATGACTAAATACTAAACTTTATTTGATTAAAACTAACTAATAATTTTAACCCTTACAAACTTAAATTTCTTTTTATATTAAGCAGAAACAAAGTTTACTAAAAAAACTATTTTCTGCCATAAAAAAAACGTAATTGCATCTCAAAGTGAACTAACCAATGTAAAAAATATAGAGAAAATTTAATAAAAAAAAAAAAAAAGAGAAAAGCGCGTAAACAAAACGTATATTAGATTTATAAGACATCACACCTAAACCAAGAATAAGTCACTCCTGATTTTGAGGGCAGTAAAACATAAAGAAGAGAAGAGAGGGAATAAGCGATCGATTTCTTGATCCATACTCAGAACAACATCCCTCTCTTTTTTCTTTTTTCTTTTTTCTTTTTCAGTTTTCTTTCCATCTCAAACCCTAATCAATTCCCCCTATTCTTTCATTTCTTTCTTTCTTTCTTCAATCTTTATCGATTTTATTCCCCCCTATGGCCATTATTTTTTCTATTCTTTTCTCTATACACTGATCGATCCTCTTCAAATCTGTTTTTTTCACATTATCACAAACCCTAATCGGCAATGGTTACTCACACAGCTGACTCTTCCTCTAATCACCACTCGCCAACCACTACTAATGCTGCCGCCATCAATAACCCTAATTACCCGCGAAAAAACTTACCTTCTCCGTGGATCAAGGTTGTTCGCGGTGCTGATTCCGAACCACTCAACCACCCATCGCCGCCATCGTCTTCTTCTTCGTCATCCATTGATTCTGGCAATTCCGATGCCGCCGCCGCTGCGTCTGCCGTAGATAACTCAAATGCTGACAAGAATAACAATGCGTGTAACCCTAAAAACGCTTGGAAGAATCCATCTAATGGTATTTCTGATGTGAGTCCTGTAATGGGTGCTGTTTCTTGGCCCGCTTTATCTGCTAAGCCTACTGTTAAATTGTCATCTGATTCCTCTTCCGCCATTGACGGATCAATCTCCATTCCTCAGGTTAGTTTTCATAACAATCTTGAATCTTTTACGTTTTTGTTCATTAAGTTCAATAAATGAATAGTATTTGATTTGTTGTTTTGAAACATTGGTAAAATATGACATTAGAACAAATTTATGAAATATTAGAACATTGGTAATTGATTTAATTTCACGGTTACATTATATATAGTCTCTTTATTTATGGAAAAAACGGTGCATTTTCTTAAGTGCTTTTCTTAAGGTTCTTGACATCAAACATATTTTTTGTGGTTATAACAAACTTTGAGAAAATTATGGATTTGATAAAATCATATTTGGTTAAGTTAATAACCATAGGAAAAGTAAGAAATACATTAAAGAAATGCATCTAAGTTTTGACCTTTATCTATTCCCGCACTTTATTTTATTGCTGTTATTTTTGTAGGGGTCTATTACTTCACATTCCCCTCAGAAACATGCTAATGCAAATGTTACTGTTGATGCTAATGTGAAACCTACTCCTCCAATAAACTGCGGTGTGGGTAATAATAGACAAAGATCGACGAGGCGGGGAGGAGGAAACGGCGATAGCAATACGGGTCCTTCCAACCCCGTTCACTCTAATCTTCAACAATCGGCTGCTCCACCTTTTCCAGTGCTTCAGATCCCTACTACCACCTCTCCTGACGGGATTCATCTGTACAGGAACAATAATGGCTGGAGTCCAAGGTCACCTGTTGGGGTTTATGTGCCGCCGGTCAATGAACACAGGAGTCCCTCTCACAGGGGTAATCATGGGAACCGTCCCCATAACAATTACGGCGTCAGACGCAATCAGGGTCCGGGAAATTTAGTAAACACTAGAGATCCTCCTCATCTACACCAGAGAATGCATTCAAGCGGATTTCTGACACCGACATTGCCGAATTCTGCCTCATATTTAGGACATCAGTCTTTGAGGCCATTTGTAAATCAGGCTGGGTTTCATGGTCAGTTTATTTATTCTTTTATTCAATTGTTTTCCATCACAAAACACAATTAATGATTTGTCTTCTTGTTTTCAGAATTCTGTTATTATCCAACATTGCCGTTTGAACCCTTTGGAGGAATGCCATTCTTGACCCATCCACCTCCTCCCGCGATGTTCTTCCCGGTTGCAGAAACTCAACTGATCAATTCAATACTTAATCAAGTTGATTATTATTTTAGGTGATTTATTTTATTCTATGTTATTCCACAAAGTTGAATTTTTATTCATTGTTTATTTATTTATTTATTTATTTTATTCTATGTTATTGCACAAATTCTTGGTTGTTGAATTTTTATTGATTGTTTATTTATTTTTTACAGCGATGCTAATCTAGTAAAAGACGACTTTCTGAGATCCAACATGGACGAATGCGGCTGGGTTTCAATTAGCTTGATTGCAAACTTCCCACGGGTAAGTTAATTGTTGTTGATTAAGCTATACTTTTGACATTTTCTGTGGTGAACCTTTGAATATGTAAATGCAAATCCTACATGTGCACTATGTTGGAATTGACATTGTTTTTTTGCTATAATTTATTTATATTCGTGATATTAGATATACCTTTTGGTTGATTACTTTTAAGTCTTTACTAGCCATTTGTGGTAGACTATTTGATATATTTTGCTTTTTCTCTCTTCTAAATTGAGATGCAGTTATAGTGGCACTAAAATATTACATAACAAAGGAGCTAAGAATTTTTTTTGAAAAAGAATGGATTTTATTGGTGCTTATTCTAATTGCCTTGCTTATGTAAAACTGCTTAGCTTTCTGATGGAAATTTTTTTGGAATACCAACACACTAACTAATTGAGATTGTGACTATTAAAATTAATCTATATCTTGTGAATCGATCATCAACCATTGTACCGTTAATCGGTTTCCGTGCACTGTCAAAATTCAGGTTTTATCTTGATTAAATTTTAATAATTATTTAATGTTGTAGGGTTGTTTTTGCTCTAAAATAAATATCCTTTTGCAGGTTAAGAATTTGACTAACAACATTGAATTAATATTGGAGTCACTGAGAACTTCGTTAGTCGTGGAAGTACAGGTAAGAGTTGTTATATAGTATTTTATGTTTATGATGAAAGTATATGTTTGAGATACATTTCAATGGTTTCAAAGTTTTTACTAGTTATTTCTTATTCTCATCTTTGACATAGGGCGACAAACTGAGGAGGCGCAATGAGTGGATGAGGTGGCTACCCTCTGCTCATCGACGTGGTTCTGGTTCAATATCACCCATTGGATCAAGTTGCAATAATAACATAGCTGCTGATTTTGATAAGATCACCATTGACGAAGCAACTACCACAAATGGCGAGTCTACATGAAAGAGACTTCCACAAATTGTGAGAGAAGACTTTCAATTAGTCTCAAATCCCAATTTATGCTCGGAAGGACAATTAAATCAAAACATATCTACTTCATTAATCCATTGTAGTATTTCATTTTTTATTTTTAAAACTATTTTTTGGAAGGGGTGTTAGGGATAGATTTGTACTCTTGATTCATGGCCATATTGATTTTGATAGTAGTTTAGTCGATGAGATGAGCTAATAAGAATTAGTATTGGCTTAAAGGACAAAAAGAAGTTGACGTGAGGTAGAAGAAACTTAGAAGGAGACAACTTTGACAAATTTTTGGTTTTGTACAGCTTTATATTTGTTGCAACTAATTTATTCATTTTCTGGTGGTCTGTGAGTGAAGTACTTCATCAATTGAAATGATTTGATGAGTTGAACTTGTTTCAAGTATATTTGTACAATTTGTTTCTTGACCTATTTTTTATGCATAACGTTATTGAATTTCATTTGCATTGGTTGTTTTTGTTCATGATGGGAAACCTGTATCTGACCAGACATTTTGGCCATATATATTTATTATGTGTGAGACTTACTTTTTGAACTTATTTTATTGGTTTTGTTATTATTATTATTATTATTATTATTATTATTATTATTATTCATCTTATTATCATTAATAAATAGAAAGTCATTTATGTTATTAGACTTGTTTTAAGATAAGTAGGCAGTATTTCAGTCTTATGTAAGAAATTTTTTTGGTTCAAAGAGCAATTTCACTAGGTTTGCCATGAGTTTGTCTGAAATATCCTCATTATATCTTTTGTGGTGCAATGCTCTAAGTGATGCATATGGTTAGTATTTTCTTCAATTAATCAAATATTTTCATCCACTTTCTCTCATGACAATAGTTCTTACCGTTCAACCTCTGCATCTTATATGGGCTGGAGCACTTTTAAAATACATACACGACAGTAATGAGAATGAATGAATGACGTTGTAGTTATTTGTTATATACACATTAAAAAAAAAGAAAGGAAATCTAGTAAATTATTTTTTACACTCACTAGAATTAACAACAAGTTGAGATTGGTCTAATGAAAATTAATAACGAGTTGAGATTGGATGACAGAATCAAACTGTTTTACACTGTAAGTATATAACAATCCATTGAACTTGCTCTTTCTATATATGTGTGTGAAACATATAAAGTGAGATAATATGTTACGATGAAATATAAAAAGATTAAATATGGATCCTACAACATGAATACATGGATTTATATCATCAAATGTGGAATTTTGTAGTTTTTTTTTACTAAGATTAACAACTTTTCTACCGGTCAAGTGATAAATAATAAATCCTTAAAAAAAAAAAGTAATAAATGACCAGTAAAATATTTGATACTTAAATTATTTTTTAATTTAACAACCATATGAATTGTGTAAAAAAGTTTACTAGACATCCGACCATATTTTACCATGACAAGTATTTGTTAATGTTATTTTTAAAATAAAATATTTTATAATATGTCAAGATGTTGAAATCATGTTTCTTAAAAAATGATTTACGAAATAAAACTTCACTATGGTCTTGAACTTTTTTTTTTTGGAATTTAAATAAATATATGTCTATTCTTTTTTCTCTTTGCCACATCACTCAAATAAAAACATGACATTTCATGAAATAAAAGACTTTGTGAAGAAATGTTAATTTCTAAAATGAAAGTAATATTTTTTATTGAAATTTTATGTTTTCGTCGAAGATATAAAATAGAGAAAAACATGATTATAATCGAAATATTTGGCTAGTAACAATTAGTTTAATAAATAACTCATTTAATCAATGGAAACCTTGCTCTTAATATATAATTTTAACTAGTGAACATGGTTTACCAAAATGCTTGTCTAGTAAGATAATCATATTTCTCAGCAATATGATTAGTTTCTATTTTGGCCAATAATTACAATAATAATTTCCGCACAAGCCCACTTACATGTCATGATATAGTAAGGAAATTATGTGTGACAGAGCTTGTTATATTCTTTAATTAGAATTAACATTCCCACAATTATTTTCGAAGAATGAATTATTCTCTCTAGCTCGGGAGAATCTTATGGTATATTATTGTTATTATATACGGAGTTGCTTTAGTTTTTAAAAGACTCCTATAATTAGTGAGTTTGATTTATGGCCAGGCAAAGATATAGCTAGAGTTTTTATTTTCTTCTTCTTTTTAAGATGGTTTTTATTGATAGTCGTCGGTGATGTGTTTCCTTCTTCAAAAAAACACTCTTCTCGTAATTATTGTAAGATATATTCATAATATATATATGGTAAGATGTCATGGGATGTTATATAAAACAATTTTATTCAAACGTGTATAACAAATAATTTTGTTGTTGATATATATTTTTTATGATCAAAAGGGGCTAAGCCCCAAGAATCTCAAAACTAAAACCCCAAAAAAAAAACAATACAAGCATCATATGTCATTATGGTATTAAAATTAATAAAAAAGGAGAAACCTCAAAAACCTTTAGATTTGAATCAAATAAATCAGCAATATGATTCATTTCAAGAAATACACTCATTCAACAAGCATGACCAACATCTTTATGAACTTTATGAATCGCATCCAACAAATAATTGTGGTGTGATCAACTTCTTCTAATTGTGTGAGTATTGGTTATTTTATTGGTGTTTGTGTGCAGTTTGAATAGTAAAAAAATAAATAATGATTCAAACAAAAAAATCACATGTGATTTGATTTGAAGGAATATTCAAATTACAATTATAGAAATTATATTACTGTTAATATCATAAAAATACAATAAAATGGTAGATTTGATACTATACAACATAACATATAATATATTAAAATTTAACATTAGAGAATAACAATGATTTATTATGTTTGATATATATAAAATAGTAAAAAACAAAATATTAAATTAAACTAATAAGTATTATTAAGAAAATAAATAAAAACTCAACAAATAATATATAAATGTAATATATCATACTAATATAAAATAAATAAGCATCAAAACTTATTAACGTAGTTTGGTTCTACCTGTGTTATTTTCACAAAATAATATAAAAAAATATTAAACTATATTCGGTTTTGTGAAATTTTTAGTTTCTAAATTGATTTGAATACGAATTACTCTAATAAAGCACCAACTTAATTATTATTAACTTAAAATAGACCCATTGCTTCTTATATATATATGTGTTCTAGAGTTACCAAGCATGCTCATCAGAAACTAATTGAACACCAAGAGTTCATTAAGAGAACATAATGATGAAGATGAAAGGAAATCCAATTTTATTGATAGTAGTATTATATTTGTTTGGTGTAATTTGTGTTGGAGAATCAAGAAAATCATCAGGTGATATAAGTGAAACAGAGAATGAGAAGAAAGTATATATTGTGTATATGGGAGCAGCTGATTCATCAAATGCTTCCCTTCGCAATGATCATGCTCATCTATTAAACAGAGTGTTAAGAAGGTAATGAATGAATTAAAGCATTAATTGCATGTGGAATGAATGAATGAATGATAATAGTAATAATAATTGAAATGTGAAATGAATAGGAATGAGAAAGCTCTAGTAAGAAACTACAAACACGGATTCTCAGGCTTCGCAGCTCATCTATCAAAAGAAGAAGCAAACTCAATTGCTCAACAACCTGGTGTTGTTTCTGTCTTCCCTGATCCCATTCTCAACCTTCACACTACACGTTCATGGGATTTCCTCGACTTACAAACTCATGTCAAAATCAACACTCACTCAGATTCTTCTTCTTCTTCTTCATCCAACGTCGTAATTGGCATACTAGACACAGGTTGTATAAGATACAATGTTAGTTAATTAGAGTAATTAGTATGTGATTAATATTGTTTTTAATATGTTGGTTAAAAGTTAGGAGTATTTAAGTATTGATATAAAAAAAGAATATATTCAGGGATATGGCCAGAAGCAGCAAGTTTTTCAGACAAGGGAATGGATCCTATACCAGCCAGTTGGAAAGGCAGTTGCATGAATTCAAAAGACTTCAACTCATCCAACTGTAACAGGTAAATAACTTTTCACACCCAAAAGCATATAGTAAAAAACATAGATGAATTAAATGTTATTCGAATATGCATTAGGAAAATAATAGGAGCAAGGTGTTATTACCATGAAAGTGAAGGAGACGATAGCACGGCAAGGGATATAGTTGGACATGGGACCCACACAGCATCGACGGCGGCAGGGATCCCCGTGAGTGATGCGTCTTACTACGGTGTGGCATCAGGGACAGCAAAAGGTGGGTCCCCTGAATCAAGGCTAGCAATATACAAAGTGTGCTTTAAAGAGTTTGGGTGTTCTGGATCCGCCATCCTTGCGGCGTTTGATGATGCAATTTATGATGGTGTGGATGTACTTTCGGTTTCGCTTGGAGAACATTCATACGATTTGACAACCGATCCGGTTGCAATAGGAGCTTTCCACGCAGTTGAACGTGGCATTCTCGTTGTTTGCTCCGCGGGGAATTCAGGACCCCACAACAGAACGGTTCTTAACGATGCTCCTTGGATTTTTACTGTTGGAGCTACCACTATTGACCGTGATTTGCAGTCTAATGTTCTTTTGGGTAGTAATAAAGTTATCAAGGTACATTTTATAACGCTCATTATGCAATTTTCAAATTGGTACATGAGTTATGGCACATGTGTTGATGCATGGTAATTAATTGTCATACTTCAGGGTCGAGCCATTAATTTCTCCCCACTTTCAAAATCTGCTGATTATCCATTGGTATACGGCTACTCTGCCAAGACGAGTTCTAGTGACTTAGATGAAGCTAGGTATGTATGCAAAATTGACAAATAATAAAATTAAGATTTTGAAGTTGGACAGTAACATCTTTTTTTTTTGTGTGAAATGCAGGCAGTGTTACGAAAATTCTTTAGATGAAACAAAAGTGAAAGGAAAGATTGTCGTTTGCGATGGCATAGATGACTATAATTTAGCCTTCAACAAAACTAACACGGTGCAAAAGGTGGGTGGAATAGGTATTATTCATATTACTGACCAAGATGGAGGAGATGCAATATATTATGGTGACTTTCCATCAACTGAAGTAATTCCAAAAGATGCTGCCACAATCCTCCAGTATATCAATTCAACCAGGTAACCATTTTTTAAGTTTTTCTCATGACAAATAAACTTAGTAAACAATCTTACTAATTTATAACCAAACAATGTTTATTTTAGAATTTGACTAAACTAGATATTAGTCCCTAAAAATGCGAAACTCGTCACTTGTCACTAAATGTGTTGAAATTATAAACACTAGCGTCTATGCTAATTTGTCTGCATTTGTATTGCGCTAACATATGTCAATCATTAACAATAATTTTTTGTAACTTTTTTTTTTTAATTTTAAATTTGTGCCAATTAAATGAGTGAATTTGGTTAAATATGATTAATAAAAATTGAATATTCACGTTAATGTTATTGTATTTTTACATATAATAATCTGAAGCAATCCAGTGGCAACAATTCTACCAACAGTTACAGTCTTGGATTATAAACCTGCACCTATGGTGGCAATGTTTTCATCTAGAGGGCCTTCATACCTTTCAAAGAATATTCTCAAGGTTAGCCTAATAATAATACCATAAACTTTATAATATCAATGCTTGCTCAACACTAAACAAGACCAGTTTCTTTGTGTGTAGCCTGATATTGCAGCACCAGGTGTTGGTATTCTTGCAGCATGGTTTGGCAATGACACGAGCGAGGTTCCAAAAGGTCAAAAGCCCTCACCATTTAAAATTGTCTCAGGGACTTCCATGTCATGCCCGCATGTTTCAGGCCTTGCAGCCAGCATCAAAGCTCGAAATCCTTCATGGAGTATCTCTGCAATCAGATCAGCCATCATGACATCAGGTCAGGCTTTTCATTTTTACACAAATGAATCATCAATTTAGTCTCCAAGTATTGTATAGTTCAATCCTAAAAATTCTAAAATGATTTCTGAAACAAAAAATTATCGACCACACCAGTCATTTTAAGTCAATTGATTAGGTCTTTAAAAATTGTCCCACATGCAGAGACTGATGCGATCAAAGATTTTTAAATTTTATAGATCATTTTAAATTTCGCCAATTTAACTACTACAATTTCACATATTAGATTGATTATTCACTTAGGGGTAAGATCTTCTCCATTTGTCACTATTTCCATTTCATCAATTACTGCAGTTTTTGATGTATAAATGCACATGTTTTGAATATTGTGTCATTTATCTTGTATAATTAAACTTTTATACACTCAACATTAGCAACGGAGCTTTCAATTTCTTTTTTTGAGAAATGAGAGGATCCCTGCACATTCACTCCAGGTAATGTAATCCTAGGTTAGATATGATTATAATATCTATCTAGCAACTCATAAGCTCCAATTTTTCTAAATGCAGCAAATCAAATTAACAATATGAATGCTCCAATTACAACGGATTCAGGATCAGTTGCAACACCCTATGACTTTGGAGCAGGGGAAATAACAACATCTGAACCATTTCAACCCGGGCTAGTTTATGAAACCACCACCGTTGACTACTTGAATTACTTGTGTTACCTTGGATTCAATATAAACACAATTAAGGTTATCTCCAAAACTATCCCAAATAGTTTCAGTTGCCCCAAGGATTCAACTAATGATCATATTTCCAACATCAACTACCCTTCCATAGCAATCTCCAACTTCAATGGGAAAGGAACCGTGAATGTGACTAGAACTGTTACCAACATTGGTGAAGAGGATGAAACTGTCTACACTCCTATCATCGATGCTCCGATTGGGGTGGATGTTAAGTTGATTCCAGATAAACTTCAATTTAAAAAAAGTATAAAGAAATTGAGCTTCAAAGTTGTTTTCTCGTCGACTTCAACCTTGGAGGAAGATCTGTTTGGATCCATTACCTGGAGTAATGGTAAACATAGTGTTCGAAGTCCTTTTGTATTAGCTATTTAGCTAAATTTAAAGAAATATGAATAAATGCAAGCTCATTTCTTGTAAATTCCTACTCATGTGTTGTTAATGTTATTTACCCTTTTGTTCTAACTGACACTACACTACGAGTTAAATTTATGTGATTTTCATAGATTTTAAGTAAGTCGAAGTAATTTTAGGCAACTTATTTTTTATGGGAAAATGTAAACCAAAAGTAAAATTGTTTGTTTGCATAGATATTACTAGTGTTTTAAATTGTAACTCTTGGTTAGGATATACTTTGAACAACCTATGATAAATGTAAAGTTAGCCTCAAAATTAATCTTAAAAGCCATAATATATGTCATAGACTCATTGTTATGCTGCCAACATCATTTCCAATTACAATATTTATGATCGTTATATTATTACTTCTTCTTCTCGTATGATCAATTTTACTGGATAGAGTTGAACTGCCTCCACATTAACATGCGATTTAGTAACTAGTTCTCGTTCTTCTATTTTCTTCCATGTTTGTTGAATTTCCTTAAAAGATTGAAATTCCGCATTAGGTTTAATAGCGAGTTCTCATTCTTCTTTTACTCGTTATTCTATTTTCTTCCATTTCTATTGGATTTCCATAAAGCCATATGGATAAATCATATTTAACTTCTAAAATTTTAAATTATTCTTTATCAGACAAAAAAATTACTTTTTATTTTTCGAAATATGCTCTTAACAATTTACTTTAATTGCGATAAGAAAAAAGTCCGTTGCACTATTTATTTGTCACTTTCAATATAAAATTCACTTTCAAACTAAAAAGAATAAACTAATAGTAGTTTTTTTTTCAATTATATTTTCTTGGCTGTTTTGCATGAACAAAGTCTTATAATATTTGATTTAAGTAATTGATAAAAAATAAATAAAGAAAAATAAATTTAATAATATTAATAAATTTTACTTGTTAATATTAATAAATAAAGAAAAATAAATTTAATAATATTAATGACACGAAATATCACTAGCAGTCAATGGAGCAAAATATGAACAAAATATTTTATAATTTATTGTATAAATATATATGAATAAAATATATTTTGTGGGTTTCAAA
Source organism: Cicer arietinum (assembly GCF_000331145.2). Classification (NCBI taxonomy): domain Eukaryota; kingdom Viridiplantae; phylum Streptophyta; class Magnoliopsida; order Fabales; family Fabaceae; genus Cicer; species Cicer arietinum. Next base: position 77,570,855 of record NC_021164.2, on the reverse strand, counting down.
ACACATTAGTTAAAATATTTTCAAAACAAAATATGAACACATTAGTTTCAAAACATATGAAAATATTTTGTAAAATACATTAGTTGTAGTTTTCAAAACAATGGCACACATTTAAAATTGTTTGTTTTTAATGCATAAATACATGTGAAAAGTATAATACACTAATTATAAATAACTATTCAAATATACAAATACTTATAACTCATCAAATAGATCAATGATTAAAAAACAAAAAAATAATTAAAAAAGATTATCATTCTCAAAACCGTTTTGTTTTTTTTGCAAAGACAGAGAAACTTTCATTCAAATTAACCTCTACAAACACAAGGTGTGCATACTAGGAAAATACATACTGTTAAAATCCAATTCAATCACTAATTACAACCACTCAATACTATCTAAAATAAAACACAAATAAAATTCTATTAGACCATTCAAAATCCAAATAAACTTTATTACCATGCTCTTACCCGATTCAAAATTTAGGCACAATAGCTCATACTTCCCTTCACTTAATTTTAGATAACACTTCAATTATTAACTGTTTTTTTTCTTTTTCGATTTGGTCATTTATTTAATTTTATTACAAAAATTCAAAAAATATATACAATAAAAATATGAGTTTATTTGAATATTTGAGTTATAAATTTTATGAAATTTATATTATATGGAAGATGATAATTAATTTTATGAATTTTATTTGAAAATTTTGATGAATTTTTTTTAAAAAATGATAACATTATTAATATTTTAAAACACAAAAGATCAAATTGTTTACTTAAAATTAAATAAATGACTAAATTAGGGAGAGAAAAAAATAAATGACTGAAGTGTTATCTGAAGTTAAGTTAAAGACCACAAGAACAATTATGCCAAAACTTTATTATACAAATTATAACGGCCACATATAAAACAAATTTTTTTTGTTTATAATTTCAACGAGAACAAAATAATAATTACAATATTAAGTCCACAAAAATTATATGGATAAAATAGTTATTATTTAGATAAACCACCATTTAAGTCTTGGAAAATATAATATGTTATATTTTGGTCTAAGTTAATCATTGAATCATTAAAATGTCTATCAGTTTAGTCTATGATGTTACAATGGTCATTGATCTATTTTAACATTAAATTATATCTTTAAAGAACTTTTATAATAATAAAATTGTATCTTTCAGATATTATTTTGATTATTCATATATTAATTTGGTTTTTTTTTTATTGAATCAAGAATGAAATCAGAGTCTTATATATTTTACTAAAATTGCAGTTTATCAATTTTTCTTTTATGTATTTTTTCATTACTTAATTAGATGATTTTGAAGATTGCATTTATCATTTATATCAACCATATTTTATATTTTTTTCTTCCATATTTTACAATTAAATTTATTTTCTAAACTATTTATATATCGTCTATCTTCGTATAATAATTAAAGTCGCGTGACTTATGCGAATGCATGTATATTTTACTAGTTACTCTTCATAAATAATTTTAACAAGTGCTCGTTTAGACCGAATTCAATAAACTAGTGGATATGTTTTACCAAAATGCTTGTCTAGTAAGATAACGATAAATCTCCACAAATTAGAATACAGCATGATTAATTTCTAGTTTGATCACTCTTCCATTCTCATAAGACAATAATTAGACACAATAATTCACGCACAAGCCCACTTACATGTCATAATATAGTGAAGGTCAATTATGTGTGACTGAGCTTGTTATAATTTTTAATTAGAATTAACATACCCACAATTTTTACCAAGACATTGAATTATTCAGACTAATTGCAAAGATATGGAAACTTAATCGCTGATCAGCTGAATCACATGGTGTTATTGTTATCATATATGATGTTGCTTTAGTTTCTAAAAGATTCCTATAATTAGAGAATTTAATTTATGACAAGGCAATACATGCAGCAAGAGTTTATATTTTTTCTTCTTTTAATATGATTTTCATTGATTGTTATACGGTTTTGTGTTTTCTTCTTCTAAAATACTCTTATCGTAATTGTGTTTATAAATCACAATTTAAAACTATATGTTCATATATAGTATATTCCCAAGCATTGATTACTATAATTTACATTGTGTATTCAGAATTCGTTGCATTTTATCACATGTAAAACTAACTAGTTGCTACCTCCACTTATTGAGTGGTAGTTATATATCGACTTATCGTATATATTTGTGGTTATAGCACAAAAAATAGTATATATTTACGCAGCTTTATATCTTCAAATGGGGCACTTTGCGTGGATGAAATGCTTCATGCCAATTTGCAATGCGCATAAGCAATACGCATGCATCAACTCCACAATAGCATAAATTATAGAACTTTTAATGGATATGTATTATCGTGTAAAAAATATCACACATACATTGAATTATATCTCATCGTTATGTCATTAAGTTATATTTGTTTTTTAAAAAGTCTTCATAAAATCTATATGGTAAAATTTGATGAAATGTTATGTAAAATATTTTAAGGGTTTATAGGATATGTATTGTCATGTGAGTCATTGATCGTGTAATATTATTGATCGATGAAAATTACAATTATATGGTAAAATAATAAAATCAATCATTTTTATTAAATAATACAAATGTAAAATTGATTTATACCACTTTTTTTATGTATATTTTCTTTTTATGATGAAAAGGGGATAAGTCCAAGCAATACAAGAATCATCATATGTCAATAAAACATTGAAATAAAAGAAGAAAAATCCTCAAAACCCTCTAGCTTTGAATGTGATAAATCAACAATATATGACGAAAGCACCTACAATAATTGATCATGAATACGATCATAAGAACCAATATACACTCTGATTTTACAATAATTTATGCTCAAAAAATTACTCTGACACATTAAATTAATTAATTCATCTCCGATGGAAGTTGCTTCCACTAAAAAGAAACGAAACCAAATTAATAGCCACCACACATTGGGCTATAAGAAATATGATGCCTATTTAGACCGGTCATATATTATGTCAATATTGTGGGATGATTTGTTGAAAATATAATCATTTAAAGTTATTTGTAAAATCTATTTAATAATTTTTTCAGAAATATTGAATTGAAAGAATTGAGTAATTATTAAATGTTAATATTAAAAATGTTACAATAATTTATTGGGCTTATGTAATTAGGCCTTTTCTATTTTTAAGTTAGTAGTTAAGTCCTTTTATGTTTCACTATTTACTCTCCTTGTAATTCTTGTATTTACAAAAAAATTTTGTATTCTATATTGTTAGATAATGTTATTATATATTAGTAGTAAAAGTATTTTAGACATTTCTATTCTTTTATATATATACTAATTGTAATCCTATTAACTTAAATTTGGTTCATTCTATGTTATGAAACCCTAGAGTGGTTGCCTCTCTTCTTCCTTTTTTCATTGTTAACATGATATCAAAGAGCTTTGGTTGATTTTGGGATCTATTATAAAGAAGAGAGAGATTATTTTGATAGGAAAGACAACCACCAAAAGAGAAAAGAGAATAGTAACCCTATTCTCGATTTTGTTAAATCAGTCTCACAAAAACATTGATTGCGCATTCGTTAACCGTTGGATCGGACTGCTTTTTTGGACAGAAGGTTCGCAACATTCAGGTCTTCGTCTTCAATGGTCGGATCAGCGAAACACCGTCTGTAGGAGGAGAAATCGGGCTCGTACATCACCAGATTATCTCGAATTTATTTTGTCTCAGTGATTGTGTTTGTCGTATTTTCCTGTCATTATTTGTTATGGCTGGTGCTAAGGATGATTCTCTTCAAGCACATTGGAAAATACATTGTCCAAAATTGTGGAGAGAAGAATTTTAGGGGGCCATCGTCCAATGTTGTTGCTTCTGCTCCTTCTACCATTGGTTTGGCTCTAGTTCTGGTTCTGTATACTCATCTGAGATTGTTTTCCAAATATCTGATATTGCAGAACAACTTCAAAAACTTCTTGTCACTCAATCACATGCTATGTTTTCCACCTCTTCTAAAGGTTTGAACTTCTCTAGTATGTTAGATATATCTCCTTCTATATGGATTCTTGATTCATGAGCATTTCATCATATGACATACGATGATAAATCTTTTGTGTCTGTGAAACATGTCTCGTATGTGTCAGTTATGACTGCTGATGGCACTCATATGCCACTAGCAGGCGTTGGTTCTGTCTCCACACATAACATGTCTCTTTCTGATGTTTGTTTGTTATGATCAGTATTAAGGAATTAATTTTGGTTTGGTTCACATGTTTTCAATTGTTGTGGTTCTTTTTTGATTTGGTTGGTAATTTAATTGTTCGTTTCTCCTATCTCTTTGGTTGTTTTCTTCTGTGTTGTTGCTCTCTCTTTTGCTTCTTTTGTTTGATTGTTCCTCTCTCTAGTGATTTGCTTTGTTGCTTCTCTCCATATTGATTGTTCTATTTGTTTGCGCTTCTCTCACGTGGTTCATCTATTTGGTTGTTTTTCTCTTTGTTTAGTTTGATTTGGTGTAGTTTAGTTTGGTTTGATATGATTTAGTTTTGTTTGGTTCTATTTGGTTTGGTTTGTTTTGATTTGGTTTCGTGGTGCTACTTCTTTGGTTGTTCCTATCTGTTGATTTTGATATTGGTTGATTTGAGCTTTAGTTTGAGGGGTTGTTTCAATATTAGGAAATTTTAGCGGAGATGTTAAGTAGAATGTTATTGGGCTTTTATATTATATATTAAGGTTTGTTTTGATATGGTTGTTGCTCCTTTTTTTTTATCGCTCCTTTTTCAGTTTGATTTTTTGTTGGCTTGGTTCTTCTCTTGATTGTGATTATTTGATATGATTTGTTGGTTTGGTTTCTCTCTTTATTGTGATTGTTTGGTATAGCTAATGATCATCTCTTTGGCTTCTGCTTCTTCTTTCGTTGCTTCTCTCTTTGTTGGTTCTTCTCTTTGATTGTTGCTTCTTCTTTGGTGACATCCCTCTTGTGCCCCCGGCTGTCCAACCACCTCCTGCAATTGTTGATCCTCTTCGTTACCCCTCTCGTAAACTTTGTCTGAGCCCTCTTCCTATAAAGAGGTTGATCTTGATCCTCTTTGGCAGCAGACTACGGCAGAAGAACTATCTGCATTGCACAAAATCAATACTTGGAAATTAGTACCCCTTCCTCCTGAAAAACGTGTTATTGAGTCTCGTTGGGTATACAAGATCAAAAGTAAATCTAATGGGTCAGTTGAGTGCTACAAAGCACGTCTTGTTGCTAAGGATTTCTCTCAACACTATGGTATGGATCATGAAGAAACTTTTGCTCTTGTAGCCAAGATGACCAGTATTCGTACTATTCTTCTTTACAGATTGCTGATTTGTTCACAAAGATGCATTCCATTAAACTTTTTCGTTTTTTAGTTGACAAACTCTCGATGTTCCATGTTAATGCATTGTGAGTTTGATGGGAGATGTTAGATAATGTTATTATATATTAGTAGTAAGGGTATTTTAGACATTTCTATTCTTTTATATATATACTCATTGTAATCCTATTAACTTAAGTTTGGTTCGTTCTATGTTATGAAACCCTAGAGTGATTGCCTCTCTTCTTCCTCTTTTCATTGTTAACATATATAATTATTTATATTGTTAAAATATATATATATATATATATATATATATATATATATATATATATATATATATATATTTTGTGTGCAAATTTCTGATTTATATCTTAATTACCGTAAATCATATAATTGGTTGCTGACACAAGAAAGCACCAACTTAATTATTATTAACTTAAAATAGACCCATTGCTTCTTATATATATATATGTGTTCTAGAGTTACCAAGCATGGTCATCAGAAACTAATTGAACACAAAACAGTTCATTAAGAGAACATAACGATGAAGATGAAAGGAAATCCAATTTTATTGATAGTAGTATTAAATTTGTTTGGTGTAATTTGTGTTGGAGAATCAAGAAAATCATCAGGTGATATAAGTGAAACAGAGAATGAGAAGAAAGTATATATTGTGTATATGGGAGCAGCTGATTCATCAAATGCTTCCCTTCGCAATGATCATGCTCATCTATTAAACAGAGTGTTAAGAAGGTAATGAATGAATTAAAGCATTAATTGCATGTGGAATGAATGAATGAATGATAATAGTAATAATAATTGAAATGTGAAATGAATAGGAATGAGAAAGCTCTAGTAAGAAACTACAAACACGGATTCTCAGGCTTCGCAGCTCATCTATCAAAAGAAGAAGCAAACTCAATTGCTCAACAACCTGGTGTTGTTTCTGTCTTCCCTGATCCCATTCTCAACCTTCACACTACACGTTCATGGGATTTCCTCGACTTGCAAACTCATGTCAAAATCGACACTCACTCAGATTCTTCTTCTTCTGCTTCTTCTTCTTCATCCAACGTCGTAATTGGCTTACTAGACACAGGTTATTGTTTATTGATTAAAAAAATTTACGTTATAATTTATAGAGGACGGAGGCATAATTATTTGTTGATATAAAAAAAAATGATACATATGTATGTACGTGTTAAATAACATAGATTCAGTAAGTGATCCTTATCATGAATTAATTTGATTGGTAGTGGATTGATTGGTTTAATCATTTAATTAATGAAATGAAAGAATGAATATATTCAGGTATATGGCCAGAAGCAGTAAGTTTTTCAGACAAGGGAATGGATTCAATTCCATCCAGTTGGAAAGGCAGTTGCATGAAATCAATTGATTTTAACTCATCCAACTGTAACAGGTAAATAAAAAATACAAGCACCAGGGTTGTTTATTATTATTTGTGTTGTGGGGTCCATTAGATTAACAGCTGGCATAAATGTAATTTTAATTTTGAATAGGAAGTTAATAGGAGCAAGGTATTACCCAAACCCTGACCAGAAAGATGACCCGGACAACACGCCAAGGGATACATATGGACATGGGACCCACACGGCGTCGACGGCGGCAGGTAGCGTTGTCAGTGGAGCATCTTACTACGGTATCGGGGAAGGTACAGCACAAGGTGGGTCCCCTGAATCGAGATTGGCGGTATACAAAGTGTGCTTAAAAGACATTGGGTGTTCTGGTTCGTCCATCCTTGCGGGGTTCGACGATGCGATTGCCGATGGAGTTAATGTGCTTTCGCTGTCGCTTGGCGCGTCACCGGATTTTCGACCCGATTTGGCAACCGACCCGGTTGCAATCGGAGCGTTTCATGCTGTGGAGCGTGGCATTCTCGTGGTTTGCTCCGCTGGGAATTCTGGACCAGATCCCGAAACTGTTGTTAATGATGCTCCTTGGATTTTTACCGTTGGAGCCACTACCCTCGATCGCTTTTTTCAATCCAATGTCGTATTGGGTAATAACAAACTTATTAAGGTACTATTTCTTTTATACTTTGCTATATTCCATTTACTTTTTATTCTTTTTTCTTTTTTTTTTAACGATATACTCATTTACTTTTTATTATTTTGAAAATTCCTAACAATTTTCAGACTTTTCTTTTTCGACATAAATAAATACGTCTCATAAAGAAAATTATAGTTATTTCTACAAATTAATTATTAAATAAACATACACAAAATTATAAGTTATCAACGGTGTAGCATTCGGTGTATGGTCTTCATACTCAAATTTTAATTGGTTGTAGGGTAAAGTAGTTTGGGAGAAGAACATGAAGATTGAAGACCCTATAATAAAATTTACAACTAGCTGTTAATATTAATCATTTCATAAAAACTAATGTTTGCAGTAAAAGTATTTTAGGATGAATTTTATGATTTTGATATATTTATTAATTGTATATTTATATCTATTATTAACAAGTAAATTTAAAAAAAAAACATAGATATTTCAGTATTCAATCCAACATCGTTTAATCCAATTCAATTTATTACCAAACTCAATTCAATGTTATCTCCATAGTTTGAATTTCAATTTTGATCAAACTCAACTGACCCACGTCAACTTCTATAACACTTATTTACTTCACCATACATTAGTATAGAAAAAGAAAAGGCAATAATATTCCCTTGCTTTTTCTAGACGAGTTGGATATAGTATAGGTACTAGGGTTTATATTAAACATTTACTATACTTTTTATTATCTACAAATAATTTTTTAAAATAATTTTGGAATAATAAGCTGTTTTAATCCAACTTTTTTTTACTTTTTTCAAAAAGTATTCTCGTTTCTTATGTATTCATTAGATTTTTTAGAAAAACTATTTCATTTTAAAAATTTAATCAACACATAAATATTTATTGGGTTTTTATATGTAGACTATGTGTGTATGGTTATCAAACTATTGTTTAAAATTGTACATGAATTGTGTTTGCTATCTGTGCTCATGCTTAATAATTGTTATACTTTAGGGTGAAGCCATAAATTTATCCCCTCTTTCAAAATCCCCCGATTATTCTTTAGTACATGGTGAGTCTGCCAAAGCAATTAGCGCCAGTTTAGATGATGCAAGGTACGTACACAAAATCTATCTGGTAATGAATAAACTTATTGTGGCTATTTTCATTTTCACCTTTAACAAAATTGTTTTTGAAACTGTACTTTTAAACTGTATAAATTATTAAATTTAATTTGTTTATATGGTTAATATAAAAAATATTTACACTGTCAGCGAAGCGAACTATAACTGTTAGATCATTAGAAATATTTAACTTTTACAGTGTAAATTTTTAACTGTTAGATCATTAGAGATATTTAACTTTGACAGTGTAATTTTTTTTACATTAAAAATATATGACAGTCAATCTCTAAATTATTTAAAAATGTACTTTTAAACAATATAAAATAAATTTTATTTTCCGAATGTTTACATCCAAACTCAGGTTAGAAATTTTTTTCCAAACTTGTTAGGCATAAAGAGAAGCCTAGCACCCCAAGATTTTGAAGTTATGAAAAAAAATATATAATTTGTGAAATGCAGGAAGTGTCACCCAAATTCATTAGATGAGAAAAAAGTGAAAGGAAAGATTGTCTTATGCGATGGCATAGATGATGTTTATTTGACTGGTTTTAAAGTTCAACTGGTGAAAGATGCGGGTGGAATAGGTCTTGTTCATGTTACTAACCAAGATCTCACAATGGCCACAAATTCTGTTGACTTCCCAGCAACTGACGTAAATCCCAAAGATGCTGCCACACTCCTCCAATATGTCAATTCAACAAAGTAAGTAATGCAGTATTTTTTATTTATTATAATGCATAAACATAACATGTTATGATATCTTATTATAAAGGTTTAATTGTAGAAACTAACTTTTATAATAAGATTACAATTACAATTGAAACAGAATTATACACACTATAGAGAATGCAGAATTAACACATTCAGACTAGTCAATATGAGTTACCTACCAAGAATTATAGAGGCTTGTTGCAAGGAAATTCTTATCTATGAAAAGAGTTTTGGTCTTTCCCTCCTCCCAAACCACTCAATAACTTTCCTCTTCTGCTTTTAATGGAATATTGATGTTGGAGACTCATTACAATATCGTATTTTTCCATGGACAAAAAGTAAAAAATAAAATTGCAAAGTTGTTATATTTACGTAGACTAAACATATATTTTAACCTATTATAAATCATGTATGTCTAACGACAAAAATAACTCGGTAAACAAGCTCACTATTTTTTAAGTAACTAATGCTTTTCTTAGAATTTGCTTTTACATATAATAATCTGCAGGAATCCAGTGGCAACAATTCTACCAACAGTTACAGGCATTAATTATAAGCCTGCGCCCGTGGTGGTAGCCTTTTCATCCAGAGGGCCTTCAGCGCTTTCAAAGAATATTCTCAAAGTAAGGATATATATATATGTGTGTATATATATATAGAGAGAGAGAGAGGATTATAAATCATGTGACTATATCATATCAATGTTTGCTCAGAACTTAACAGGATCAGTTTCTTTGTGTGTAGCCTGATATTGCAGCACCAGGAGTTGACATTCTTGCAGCATGGATTGGCAATGACTCATCAAGGGTTCCAAAAGGGAAAAAGCCCTCACCATATTACATTGCCTCAGGGACTTCTATGTCATGCCCACATGTTTCAGGCCTTGCAGGCAGCATCAAAGCTCAGAACCCTACTTGGAGTCCCTCTGCAATCAGATCAGCAATCATGACCTCTGGTCAGGCTTTTCATTTTTATACAAATGAATCATCAATTTAGTCTCCAAATATCAGTAATTTTGAATACTAAAATGATTTCTAAAATAAAAAATTATTGGTCGTTTTAAGTCAATTGATTTAGTCTCTAAATATTGACACACTTACAAAGACTAATGCGATCAAAGATTTTTAAAATTTTATAGATCATTTAGAAATCAAATTGTCTAACTATTACAATTTCACATATTAAATTTGACTATTCACGTAATGTAATATTGAATTAGATAATGATATCTATCTAGCAACTCATAAACTCCTATTTTTTTAAATGCAGCAAATCAAATTAACAATATGAATGCTCCTATTACAACTGATTCAGAGTCAGTAGCCACGCCTTATGACTATGGAGCAGGGGAAATAACAACATCTGAACCATTTCAACCAGGGCTAGTTTATGAAACCACCACCGTTGACTACTTGAACTACTTGTGTTACCTTGGATTCAATATAACCACAATTAAGATTATCTCCAAAACTGTCCCAGATAGTTTCAGTTGCCCCAAGGATTCAACTCCTGATCATATTTCCAATATCAACTACCCTTCCATAGCAATCTCCAACTTCAATGGGAAAGGAACCGTGAATGTGACTAGAACTGTTACAAACGTTGGTGAAGAGGATGAAACGGTCTACTCCTCCGTTGTGAACGCTCCGAGTGAGGTGAATGTCAAGTTGATTCCCGAGAAACTCCAATTTTCGAAAAACAGCAAAAAACTAAGCTACCAAGTTATTTTCTCCTCGACTTCAACTTTGAAGAAGGAAGATCTGTTTGGATCCATTACCTGGAGTAATGGTAAACATAGTGTTCGAAGTCCTTTTGTATTAGCTATGTAACTAAATGTTCATAAGAGAAAAAACTATGTAGCTAAATTAAAAGAATTATGAATAAATACAAGCTGAGTTCTTGTAGATACCTACTCCTGTGTAGTTAATGTTATTTACCCTTTTTAAAATTTTATGTTATTTTCTACTTACACGTTAAATTTGTTCTAACTTACATTACAGTATGAGTTAAGTTGATGTGATGTTCATATTTTGTAAGTCAGATATAATTTTAGCCAACTTACTTTTGGTGTGAATATGTCAAAACCTTGTTTGCATAAATATTTTTGTTGCAATAATTCTAGGCTAGGATACAGTATGAACAACTTTTGGATAAACATCACGTTGGCCCCCAAAGTTAATATCGAAATCAATCATACATCATAGCCATGCAGAATGAACTTAATAATGAGAGAACCAAACATGCATTGAGTCAAACAGCCAAAAAAAATGAAATCAACCAAACAAAAAAACAAAAAATGAAAACCAAATATGTATTGGATCAAGCAGTTCTAATGACAAAAAAATGATTAGTTGTATATATACCTTGAGGCAAGTAATTAGAATCTGAACAAACTAAGAAGTACACAGTGCATGTTTGGATTCCTCTTCAGAACCCCAAAATCTTGGTTTGAGGCTTTCCAAAAGAAAATCAAACAGGCTAATAATATAAATCAGCAGAAGAAAATCATCACAAGGACCAATTAGACCGAAGCATTAACGCGGCTATTTTGGAATTTCCATCCGTTGCGTATGCAAGACCTGGCTTCAAGCAAAATTTATCACCCATGTTAAATTTTACATAGGATTCAGCCTGAAAATGATCTGCAGTCGCTGAATCTCCAACTATCCCGCCAAGACTCATTCCCCAACCAAATGAATCTTCAGAAACATCAGACATGGTTACAGCCCATTGTACAGATTTTGGATTTACTGTGTTCATCTCAACCCAACCTCCAAGTTTTGTAAAGCCATCGAGTTCAGACTCCAACACTATAGCAGTAGAACCAGCTGCGACCTGTGTCCTTGCTCCTATGAATGGTGATGTTTCAGGTTCTGTCTCAGACATTTCATGTTGATCAGACAAGACTATTGGAATTGTAAAAGCTCCGAATTTTCTAAGCTGCTTTGATAACAAAGGCAGTTGGTGAACACCAAGAACAGATAGCTTTGTTCCTCTTCGAAATTGACACACAAGTTGTCCGAATGTGCTGTATCTATTCTCCATTGTATTTGAACCAGAAGGCATTCCCAGTCCAGCTACAAATTGAGCCAATGAAGCAATAAAACATGACTTTCTCACAGCTACGCCGATAGCACTACCGTTAAGTAGATTCAGAAGGGGCGGTCCAAAAGAGGAAAAATCTGTGAGGCCTTTTCCTGGCTAAATGGACACAACACCATATCAATATTTCAAAGGCCTAATTAGCAAAAGGAAAACAACACAGTAGCATTATAAATGACATATTTGTCTACTAGTTTCCTACCCTAAGCGCGACGGATGTGTCAACATGACAACATATACAGAAATAAATAATATATCTAAGCTGATTTTAGTTTTAATAGGATAATATTTTAAGGTTTCAACCTTTTTTTTTACGCAAAGTTTTTTAACCTAATGCTCCATTTATAGTTAAGAAAGTCATGAATACAGATACAATGCACGAAAATGGAGGTAAGCTCAACAATTGCTACTTGATACTTGATCTGCATGTGCCTCGACAACAGTAATGTCCCTATCCAAGAACACATATTTAGCAAATTTATGAAGGCTATGTTCATGTGATTTTAACAACTAGCATGCTGTTCCAATGCTTTCCAATACCTTTTACCCCATTATGACAGATAACAACGGATTACAGAACACATGATTTTGTACTCACAACTCTTCTAAAGTTTTCATTCTGATGTCAATTTGGTGCCCTATGTTTTTGTACTCTTGAGTCTCCTAAGTTCTCCTACCAGAATCTTTTATATCAGAATACCGAATACCAAACTAAATGCTAGTTGCAACTAGCAACATATTGTAACGGTGGACATAGTTAAATTCATCAGAGAAGCAAACACAACTAAATAGTACCTGATCAAAAGAATTTGAACCAACTGCAACATCTCTACATTGGGCTCCAACTGGAACAGCCATCAGAGATAACCAATCATTGACATTTACTGTATAACTGAGTTTTGCTAAAGAAAGTGGCATTTCAAGGACATCAAAACTAGGATGTTCCTTTCCTTTTGGAGTGGCCACAAACTCTGCAGCAAGAGCACTCTCCTTACCGATACTGGTTTCGAAAGCAATCCTTGAATCAATGCCTGTTTTTATTCCAGACCTGTTTATGATATCTAAGTTTGGCTGATTAAAGTCACCCATGATCAATAAAGCCCCCATGAAATCCATCTGTCCCCTTACGTGGGTGATGGTTTCCTGAAAAGGACCTCCTTTGGATGATTTATAGAAGGAAAGCATCCTCTCGACCTTTTCTTGTCGGTCTCTGAGCTTCATTAGATCTGAGAAAGCTTCTCTTTGTAAACGTTTAAGGATTTCAATCTGAAATTATGATTGCAAAAACAGATGTCAAAACCACATCACAGAGAAGCACCAAAGAACCGTGTATCCTTTGTGTATCCTTTGACGCACGCGCACATACATGTACATACTTGGTAATGGATAATGTAATCATTGGAATGAAAAACAATTTGTAACTTTTGCACAAACATTAAATTGAAAAGGAATGTTTACTTTTTCGCTCTATTTCACTCTTTTCTCTCTCCAATATTTCTGTTTTTTTCTCTCTTCTCACTCATTCATTCATGCTATTAAATAAATATTAAATTACTTCCATTTTAAATAGCACATCTCTTTGAAAAATCTAGATGTTTTTGCTTTTTAATAGGTGTACATTAATCAATTGCAACTTTTCATTTCTTTAAGAAGTATTCGCCCTAGCAACACTCCTCACATACAGAACAGATGTTGCTAATTTCAACTTTTGGTGAGTAAAACTGATAATAGAGAACCAATGAAAATTTCAAAATCATACTTACATTATCATTTTCAGAACACCCTATTCCTCAAAACACACCATTAAATTATCATTTTCAGACACAATTTTTTTAAACTCTAACCCACCATCAAATAATCTATGGTCTAATTCTAAATACTAATTTAATACTGATACGCCGTCTACCAAATTACCGATGATAAAAAATATCATCATTCTACATAATTCTATTTCCTCGTCTCCTTCTACATTCCAACAATTTTCTCAACCCCAATTCATATATGATAATTTTTTTTCCAAAATAAATTATATTAAAACCTAAAAGAAACATAAAAGAAAGAGAGAGTACCGGATTGCGGCGACGGAAAATGGCGTCAAGAAAGTGCTGGCCGGATTTAGCAAAAGCTTTAAATTGGTCGCCAACAGAGTCCATTATTACTCCACTGAACTAACAAAAGCTCACTGTATAAGCTATCATGCGCACGGTGCAAAACCTCTTTGTTTTGTCTTCGTTAAAGACGAAGAGAGAATTTCATTCGCCAAATAAAAAGGACAAGCGCAGTTCAACTGTACGGTGTATGTTGCGGTTCGGTTCTGTTCTGTTCTGTTTTCGGTGGTCGGTTCTTTTTGACGGTTTTGTTTAACGGTTTAACAATCCAAAGGGTTTGTTTTCTTGTAAGTTTTTGGGCTTTGACCCATTGGTTAGATAAGCCCATTTTAGTATCACCATTTTATGGGGATATTTCCCTAGTGTATTCTCAAAAATTCTCAAAATTTATCTGTTTTGTCAATTTTAATTTTTTATAAATTAACTAATTCAATCATAATTTATTTTAATTTCTCAATTTAAATATGTAAATATTAATTTGAAATTTTTCATAATTTTTTACACTTCTGAATTAATTTAAAGGTATAAAAAACTTTTAAATTTATGTTTTACGATTTTAAATTGACTAATTTAAAAGTGTAAAAAATCCTGAAAATTAAAAAATTAGTATTTATGTTTCATAATTAACTCCGAACAAATCTCTTCTTGATTAGTCAATCCTAAGAGGATTAAAATATGATAAAATAAAAGAATTAGAAACTAGATATTTTTTAAAACATAATAGGATGGAAAAAGAAATTTCTTTTTTATAAGTCCTTTAAGTTTGGAACTATTGAGATATTGGTCATGACAAACCACTTTTTTCTTCTTTAGATTAGATTATCTCACCAAATCTTTTTATAGTCAATTCATATTTTTAAAAAAAAAAAAGGCTCTTGTATAAAAAGGGAGGTGGAAAAAGAAATTCTCCCATGTAAAAATACAGTTTACTCTTAGAGAAAAAAATTGTATTTTTTCATCAAATATAAATTGTTCAAGTGACTTCAAGAGTAAAAGAATAAGCTCTTTTGTAAATTAACCCAAAAAACTTCAATTTCCTGCACATGGACTAAGAATCAAAACTAAAAACAATATCAGATATATGGTGATATCGACCAAACCCTTACCTTTTTCTTTAGAAAAGAAATTGTAAAAGTTTTTCAAGCATTAACTCAAGGGAGTGAAGATAAAGAAATGCTAAAAATATAAGGCATGTGCTATATAAAAATTCATATATCTTCAAATTTACATAAAGTAAATGATCCAACCACTTCATTTATTTATTGTGCACTATTAGAAAGTTATATATTTTAAATTGTGGAGACGGATTAATGAACTTGAATTTGGAGTTCTTTCAAAAGAATTTGTGTAAAGTTTTGTTGAGGAGATCACGAACAAGAATCTGATACGTTTTCTCTGTGGGATGAAATGCATCCCAAAACACATGTTTAGAATCATCTATGCAAGTTGGTTGCAACTGATTACATAGTGTACCTAGTTCTATAGTTCCTGTGCCACAACATCCCTTGTCAACAACTTCAAAACCTATAAATAAATGAAAATGATTTATTTAAATGTAAGAATCATTTACGGTAAATGTGTTAAATACAAATGAAGTATATATTCTTACCATATTTGATAGGATTTTCAATGATATGAAGCAAAGGGTTGTAAATATCAACATAAACCACATTGGCTTGAGGCAAATTTTGATTTAGGTGGTCAATTTGTGTAGATAGTTTAATGTTAAACAACTGTGATGCTGAGTTTATTTCTTGTGAACACTTTCTCTCCTCATCTCCAAATAGCGTTCGCTCAAATGGTACGCATCCAAGTGGAGCAGCATCAAACACCCCTATTCTCCTTGCCCCCAATCCATATATGTCCTTGGTATGTTCAACAAAGGACAATCAAAATTCATTCAAAGAATAGCTAATTGGTTACATTAATTAATGATATAAAGGGAAGTGAGATTGAGATTACCTTAATGAAAGTGGAGGCAAAGTGCACCAACATATCAGTGTAAGAGCCAATATCATATTGGACTTGCCTAATTCTAGTTGCAAAATAAGAAATGCCAATGTCGTTGTTACTTGCTACTACAAGTACTAAACTTTTGGACAAGATGAATTTTGTTCTTTCTTCTCCAAAATTTCCTTTTAGCTTTTCTATGTATTCCTTGAATTGCTTCAGTTGATCAGATAATGGTATCACTGACTGCAAGCACTAAGCAACTTAGAAGTTTTAAATATATCGTATCCCAAACTATTAAGTGAGAAATATGGAAATATAATTTTAATAGAAAAATATTATAATTTATTTTTTTGTGTGATGAATTTAATTGGTCTAAACTATTAAGTGATCATATAGTTTGCTGGCATATTAATTAATATACGAGCTACCTGTAATTGTGGAGTCAAAGGATCATATCCAGAGGCACCCGATGCAAAACTAACACCTGTAAGGAGATCGTTTGATTGTAAATCGGAACTCCTATATGATGGTATCAAATCTTTTATTCCCAATTCTTCCGCTGCATGACCAAAATGAGGATAAATGTGTTGATTTTCGAATTAGTCTTCTTTAAAAAAATAAAAAATAAAGGGAATCATAAGCAATGTCATCACTTTCTTTAAAATAATATTTATCATTCTTTTCTCAATGAAACCCTGCAACCTTTTCGACTTATCACATATTAGAAAAATGTAAGTAACAACAAAGTTAAAGATAAAAAAAAATCTTTAATTTGTTTGTCATTAAATTAAATAATAAAATCAAAGATAAATTTATATTTTCTCAATTACTTTTTGTTATTAAAGTAACATTTTCTATTATTAAACTTATTTTGCAAGTCCTACACTGGTCTATTAGGCACATAAATAATTAATATAGCTCATTTGATCAAATTTAAAATAGTATATTAATAAATTAGATAAAAATAGTTCGAATTAAGTATGTAATTTGTTTAAAATAGTTTTTTTTACAAAAACATAACATCTTATTATGCTCTCCATTTTTTAAAATGTTCTTCTATGTAATATTTTGAATGTAGAAAATAAAAAAATAAAAAAAAATAACATAACATAGCCCATCAAATAATGTAAAAACAATAATTTTTTATCATAGTAAATGTAATGAGATTGTTGGATTCAAGTGTGAATGATTAAATTTCACATTGACTAAGAATGTCTTAATTGTTGGATATATAAGAGTGGTGACCTATATACCTATTGTCTTCAGATTTTGGGTGAAGATGTGATGTCAAAGTCTCTCGTGGATCCTGTAGCATTTGATTTATTGTTGTTCAACACATCCTCGAACTCCCTAACAAGTGCTATCAAATTGATGGTTCAATTTGGTAGGGGAGATTCTCGTGTTGGATCCTTGTATCGAAATTCTTCTTGATCTTGTAGTCATGAGGTGTGTCTCGTTGATAATAACGGTGGTGCAAGTATATAGAATGTGTGAAACTCACATTTGTGAATTTGTGAGAGAGATTGTTAGATTCAAGTATGAGTGGTTAAGTCATATATCGGCTAAGAATGAGCTAATTGTTGGATATATAAGAATGGTGACTCAGATACCTATTGCCTTAGAATTTTGAATTGAGATATGATGTCAAAATTTCTTATAATCGGTCCCAAAATATTTAGCTTTATTGCTACTCCTGAACTCTCATGTCATAATATCATTAAGGATGTAAAGACAGCGGGGCACGAGCATATAGACCCGTGGACATAAAAATAATGACATTTCTCTTTCTTTTTTTTATCAAATTGATAGTATTGTTTCAAAAAATCAAATTGGTGGTAAAAAAAAAATTAACCATAAAACAAATATAAACTTGTGATATTATTATGATTCTCACTTAATGACATCTCTAAATGTCATTTACCATTTTTTAATATCTACTGAAATAATTTTTTGTCGGATTTTTTTTCTTTCTGAAATTCGAATTAGTAAGACTAATTACCACTACCTAAGAATATTATAGGGTTAAGATAATAAATAAATAAAATAAAATGTACCTATGAAATCGGGAGGAACTCTGCCGTTGGAAAATCTTCCTGTTGGTTTTCCGCCGAGGAAATCCCTCCCATAAGGAAGGAAATTGCATTTAGCTTCTGTTATTAGGTCATTGTTACTTCCTGTGTCAACGATTGAATCACCAAATACAATCAGTGCCGGGAATGTTACTGTTTCATTGCCTCCCATCTTAATATTAATATCCTCTGTCGTACAACAAACAAGGATACACAAAACACAACAAACAAACACCGCAATTATTTTGGACATCATTACCAAATTGAGCACGCTTATGCATGTATGTATGTACTCTATCATTTTTTCTTCTTTATATAGTAATGTGGATCCAACATCATATAGAGGCTTATAATTCATTGTGTGGCTAGTTAGTTCAGGTCATTTATTGGTCATATACAAGCACGGCATATTTAGTTCAGGTCATTTATTGAAGTACTGTTTATGCTTTGAAAAGTGTTGTTTTAGGACACGTGTTAATTATTTAAATAGAGAAGTTTTATTTTAAAATTCATATTTTCAACTCTTTGAAGGTTTAATTTTTTTTTTAATAAAATATTTCTATTTTTAATATCTTTAACATGTGCCCTAAGAGTAAGGGCATATAGTAATTGACATCCCTCTTATTCTTTTTCAATAGATTTCATGATTGTTTTTCATAAATTAATTGTTTTAATTTAAAGCAGACAAATACTTTATTTGTATCTAATTATAAGTCTTTATTCAAACACACTCACCATGTGATATTCAATACCTATTGATCACAAGATAGACATTTCACGACTCATCCTAATACCATTCAACTAAGATTTTATAAATCAATGGAAGCAACCCTTAAAAATACAATTTCTTACATATAACACTTAAAATCAACTTTATTTACTTTCATGGTATAAATAAGAATTAAACACATTGTTTCAAACTTTTAAATGACACAAATTTTATGTCAAAACACTATTTATAACTCAATATTATTACCGGAAGTAGTTGATTTGAGCAACAAATGTAATATCTCACTTTAAACACGTTGATGATTTGTTTACTATGTTAGATATTGAATTTCGTTTTTTTATAAATAATACAGTTTTATGTCTTTTTATTAATTTTCAAATATTATAAAAACGTCTTAATATTAATTGTTCAAATGAGTTTTATTTCATTTCAAAATGACATTTACAGTTTGTTCAATATTATCTTCAACCATTTTAATATTTACACATAAAGTAATTTTTTTTTATATAACTCTCAATTAAAATTCGATTCATTTAATTCATGAATCAAATTCAACGATGTAATTATCAAATAAAGTCTTGAACTAATTTCAACACACACAAAATGATACTGTTTTCTTCTTTTATCATAATATTTTCAAAAGTCTCTAATATTTATTTAAATTGAATAATCTAAAAGTATAAAATATACATTATTGATCAATGATTAATGGTGTTGACTCAATTACATTTATTAGCTAAACAAGTTTAAAAAGCATTCGCGGAATTAAAAGAACCTCTCTGAATGATGTATTTATTTACGCCGATAAATTAACAGATAAAATACAAATGCATAGAAGAAATTTAAATAACCAAAAAAAGAAAAATAATGCACGTGAGTCCTTCAATTTATTTTATTATTCATTTTATAGTTTTTCACATACTTAATTTATAATTAAAATTTACGATGCGGAATTAATTTTAAGATAAGTAGGTAGTATTTCAGTATTAAGTAAGAAAAGTTTTTGGTTCAAAGAGCAATTAATTTCATAACTTGGTTTGCCATGAGTTTGTCTAAAATATCCTCATTAAATCTTTTGTGGTGCAATGCTCTAAGTAATGCATATGGCTAGTATTTTCTTCAATTAATCAAATGTTTTCATCCACTTTCTCTTATGACAATAATTCTTACCGTTCAACCTCTGCATCTGATTGTGTAAGTGATCAACCTACAATCTTTTGTGGGGGAGCAAATTAAAAGAGAGAAGTGATTGAAGCCTCTGTCACTTGCAAGGTGGTTCTAAATGGACAATATTTCGTGGATATATAAAATTCATCGTCATAAGCTTTTCACATGCCCTTTTACTCTATTTTTACATTTTATAATTATAAATAATGTTGAAGTTGTAGTTATTTGTTATATATACATGACCAAAAAAGCTAATAAACTAGTTTTTCCATTGGCGTTCAATAAAAATAAATGACGTAATTATTTTAAAAAGCAGTTATAAAATATAATTTTTTGATAAGATATATAATGAGATAATAAGTTATAACAAAAAGATAAAATAAATAAAAAATTAGATTGTACAATATGTATACATGAATGTATATTATAAAATTGTAGAATTATGTAGTTTTTATTTAATAAGATGTATATCAATTTTTCTATCAGTCAAGTGATAAATAATGAATCCTTTAAAAGAAAAATAATAAATGATGAATAAAATATTTGATACTTATATTATTTTTTAATTTAACAACCATACTAATTAATTGTGTAAACAAGTTTACTAGACATCTAACTATATTTTACCATAACAAGTATTTGTGAATGTTGTTTTTAAAATAAAATATTTTATAATATGTCAATTGAAATCATGTTTCTTAAAACATGATTTTACGAAATAAAACTTCACCAGTCTTGAACTTTTTTTCTAGGAATTTAAATCATATCTCTTATTCTTTTTCTCTTTCCCACACCACTCAAATAAAAACATGACATTTCATGAAATAAAAAATTTTGTGAAGAAATATTAACTTCTAAAATGAAAGTAATATTTTTATATTGAAATTTTATGTTTTCGTCGAAGATATAAAATATAAAAAAGACATAATTATAATTGAAATATTTTGCTAGTAACAATTAGTTTAACAAATAATCCATTTAATCAATGGAAGGCTCTTGATAAATAATTTTAACAAGTCCCTGTTGAGACCAAATTTAATCAACTAGTGGACACGGTTTACCAAAATGCTTGTCTAGTAAGATAATCATGTTTCTCCGCAATATACAATACAAAATGATTAGTTTCTATTTTGGCCACCCTTCTTCCACAAACCAATAAGAAGCCAATAATTACATAACAATTTTCGTACAAGCCCACTTACATTACATGTCATGAACTCATGATATAGTAAATAAATTATGTGCGGCAGAGGTTCTTACAATCTTTGATTAGAAATAACATTCTGCCAATTTTTTCAAAGACAGTGAACTATTCCGGCTAATTGAAAAGATAGGGAAAGTTTGTCACTCACCCAATCTTATGGATCTTATTACGCTAAATAGTATGTGATTCTTTAATTTAATTTTAGTTAATATTTTTTTTATTTTAAGTGATAATTTAATCTTTTATTTTTTTAAATATCAGTAATGTTATTTTTTTTATGCAAAAATTCATTAAAAATTTTAAACAAAACCTATTAAATTAATTATCATTCACAATATAATGCAAATTTTATTAAAATCATAATTTAAATCTTTAAATAAATTCATTTTTCATCTCTAACAATATCAAATAAAGAATGAAAATATGAGTTTATTTGAATATTTGAGTTACGAATTTGATAAATTTTGTATTATACTAAAAAAATATAATTAGTTTTATAGGTTTTGTTTGAAAATTTTGATAAAAACTTTAAATTTTTGTAAAAAAATATAACATTGTTGATATTTTAAAACATAAAAAATTAAATTGTCATTTAAAATTAAAATAAAACATCAAATAAATAAATAAATAAAATATTAACTAAAATTAAGTTAAGAGAAACGCGTGCTATTTAATTTAGTTTATGTTATTATTATTATATATACAGAGTTGCTTTAGTTTCTAAAAGACTCCTATACACGTCGGTGATGTTTTTCCTTCTTCAAAAAAATACTCTTCTCGTAATTATTGTAAGATATATTCATAATATATGGTAACATGTGATGGGATGTTATATTTTTTACTCAAAAGTGTATAACAAATAATTTTGTTGTTGATATATATCTTTTATGATCAAAAGGGGCTAAGCCCCAAGAATCTCAAAACTAAAACCCCCCAAAGAAAAAAAATACAAGCATCATATCGCATCCAACAAATGATTGTGGTGTGATCATCTTCTTCTAATTGTCTTGAGTATTGGTGATAGATAGGTGATTCTAGTGGTGTAGTAGTTGTATTTTGTTTGATTTAAAATTATGAAACATAAGTTTTTGGAATTGGATCAAGAATCCCAATTTTTTAATATGACTGGTGGATGATGATGTTTTCTTGTGTTCCTTTTGTGCAAGGATTTTTGTGGTGTGTTTTTTGTTGTTTTCTTTGTTGGTATCTTATGCAAGTTCACATTCATAGGGGTCCATCTGAAAAATGGACACCACATATAATAATATGGAGTTGAGTTGAGTCCACAAAAAGGCCGAGCTGAAAGTCAATGAAGAATGTTGCACAATTCTACTTTCAATGGATATGGAGACCAGTTCAAGATACTCCTATCATCCTTAATATTTATTGATCTTAGGGATAATATATATCTATAACTCAATATTACTTTTCACCCTACTTTTTTATATTTATTGAAATTTATATAGAACTCAAATATGTTGATAGGATCTACTTGAAATATTAGTGCATAAGTTTAGATAAAAATGTTTTGCCATTTTTTATAAACTGACTTTTAAAATTGCGTTTGGTATGGAAATTGGTCTAAACCTAGTATTTTATCTCTGTTTTCACCATATCTTCATAACTAATGCACAACATGCTTCAATGTAAGCCAAAATTAATTTTAGACAAGTGGGATAAGATTCCATATAATATAATCACTTTTCCTTTTTGCTTTTAAGTGATTGATCAACATTCATAAATAATGATAATGCAGAGTCAAAAATCTTGAAGATTTATTACATTTAGTTCATAGCAAATTTTAACATCATAAATTCATAATTGCATATGCTCAGTTAAGTTAATTCATTCACTTGATTGTAAATGCCATGGAATTTTCACATCACAAGTAATTAACAATAGCATAAATGACTAAAATCAACATTACCTGAGATATTTATGACTTGATTTGTTGTATCCTATGGAGACAGACGTTCTCATCAACTCCTGATTATAAACAACCTTGACTTGTTGAACAAAAAAAAAAATTGTACTTTTTCAGCATTCAGCAGATCAAATACAATACAGTTTTCTACATACATATCATAATACGCAATTTGTGAATGAACGATCAAAAGTTGTCCACACTTATTTAGCATATTATAATATCTGTCATACAATGGAATGGAGAGTTTTCTTTTATATGAATACAATATACATTACTTCACTTATAGAGAGATTTTCCATAAATAACAAAGGCGACGTCAATATCATTCTAAGCAACTTCTCTTATTCGAAGAACAAGACCAGTCATGGGCATTACAATAAACAATGGATTATTTACTATTAGGTGAAAGCATGCAAACGGAATTGTGAAGATTGGGATGGTAAGCATTTTATCTAGAGAAATGCATAACTAGATTAAATGCACTAAAGTAGGTGTAGACAAGTCAATTAGGGAATACATAGTATATTCATAGATGCTATGCTAGAATTTCATTATTCATTAAGTAACTTCAATACACACTGAGAACATCCAAAGATCTATACGAAAGACATTTATCTTAAATAGTGAAAGTGGTGCAAAAGCAAACGACAAGATTGTTTTATAGCAAACAAAACTGCAAATCAGGCTTAGCTTTATCAACTGATATGTACCAAACTATTAAAATATGATTGAATTCTATGCTTAGAGAAAAGATACCTGTAATGCATAGCTATATTGAAGTTTCATTAGTTGTCTGAAATATGAAACATTGATAAGAAACCACTTATGAAACAAATCATTCTCAAACAAGGAGATTGAACTCAAGGGACTTTGGTAGGCACAAGCAAATAACATGAGCATAGAATTTGCATTTGAAATAGCTGTTGAATTTTATCTTGGTCTACTTTGTTTTTTAACAAGCCAAAAATGAAATAGCTGTATAATAAAGTTTACAATTTTTCTATCAAATGACCAAAACAAACCAGATTATCTTGGTCTACTTAACTATTAAAATTAAGAAAATATAACTGCAATTTTCAACGAAATAATTGACCTTTTTAATCAATTAAATGACGAGTGCCAATACATATCCCAGTAACAAGATATGAGAGAAGTGGATAAAAAGTTATTTACATACTTTTCATACTAAAAATATTGCTTATAAATTTGTACTATTTAGCATTTCTCCAAGGAAATATATGCTACACTGTTCTTCAGTCCAAAATCCATTCTTTAATCTAAACAAGTGTCTCATTTTTTAACCCCGAGCTAGTTGAGCATTCCCAATTTTTCTGACTTGTTATAGTAAGCGCGTTTAGGATTTTGAGTAGAGACCTACCAGCAAGATTTTAAAGACAACAGCATCACTTCAAACCATTTCCTAATCCGTTCAACTTGTCACTTGAACCCAACTGCATCCAACAACATCTTTTCTTAACCCTCTTTCTTTGATCAATACTCTCAAACGTCCAATCTCATCCCACATACCAAAACGGGCATACAGGTTCGATAGCATAACACAAATTCCAGCATTTTGAGGATCTAACTCCAGAGCCCTCTGAGCTGCCAATTTTCCCAGCTCTATATTCCCACTGTCCACACAAGCATTGAGTAGAGCTCCCCACATAGAGACACTACAATTCCCTATTCCCTTATTATAGAGCATCTCATTAAGTAATTCCCATGCCTTGTTTAATTCTCCAACCCTACAAAGCAAATCAACCAGGCAACTATAATGCTCTGGACCAGGATCCAACTTGAAACCATCATAGATTCAAAATACTCGACACCAGCATGACCGCAAGCTGAGATTACTGTCAGAAATGCTACTCCATCAGGTCTTATTCCTTCCTCCAACATTTCACTGAACAAATCAATTACTTCCTTATAATGTCCATTTTTACCATACACACCAAGCATCGAAGTCCATAACACAACATCTCTATTCCTTTCTTTTCTGATCTCCATTCCAGCCAACTTGAAAACAAGCCAAGCCTTCTCTACCATTCCACACTTTCCATACATCTCAATCAACGCGCTCTGCAGAAACAGTCCCTCTCTATATCATGTATAGTACGGAGCAAATAGCTATGCAGTTGTCCACCAATTTCAACAGAAGATAATCCAATGCACGCCCGTAAGGCTGCTGATAGTGTAAACTGATCATACTTCAATTTCAACACAGGCATCATCCTAACTAGTTCAAGCTCCTTAACCCATAACCCAGCCTCACCATAACCACTCAAAAGTGCATTAACACAAACAGTGTTCTTGTGAGGAATTTCATCAAACACTTGAGCTGCATCTTTCACATTCAACAATTTAGAGTAAAAAATCAATCAAAGCACTACTCGCAAAAACACTAGAAGACCAACCTGATTTCACAACATGGGCATGTATCTGCTTCCCAAAATGAAAGTCTTTGAGTTACGACGAAGCGGTCAAAGTGCTACACAAAGCGTATGTATCTAAAGGAATAGCGTTGGTGTGCATAAAGGAACAGGATGCGAGAGCAAGAGAGGGGAAACCTTTGTGACAAAAATGAGAAATGATGAGATTGAAGTGTAATGGGTTGGTGGAATTCATGCATTTGAAGAAAGTGTTGACTAGTGTCTGAAGGTTGTCGTCGTTGGGAAGGCATGAGGTGTAAGTAGCAATGAGTTGGGTGTGAATATCATGGAGAATGAAGAGAGTGCCTTTTATGAGTAGGTGACCATGGAGTTTCTTGATGGATGATAGATTATTAGTAACGTGACATTTGTGTAAAAATTGAATTATGTTGGACATGTAAAACTTGGACGTGTAAGGTGAGAGACATTGACCACTTATAGCCACTATTCAGACCATATCACTGCCCAATGTGCCATTCTCAACATTTCTCAATTGGGTTGGATCATAGATAGAAATAGAAGCACAAGAAGAAAGTCATTGATGTAAAGGAAATTAGACAGGTAATTGTGAGAGACATATATGCATTAAAAGAATCACATAGTCTACACTCCAAGTTTTTACGGTCAGAAAGTTGTTGAAGAGTGTAAGTTGTGACTCATTTTTTATGTATATTTAATTTATTTTAAATAGAAGTAAATCTAAACCCTATTATTTAATGTGATAGCTTTCTGATCAGCTAACTCTGCATTTTACATTGGGTTAAATGCTTGTTTTGTCTGTTAGATGGCCTCAGAATAATTACTAACGCTTTCAATTAGCTTGATTACAAACTTCCCATGGATAAGTTAATTGTTGTTGATTAAGCAATACTTTTTACATTTTTGTGGTGAACCTTTGGATATATAAATACAAATCCTTAATCCTGCATGTGTGTACTATGTTGGAATTGACATTGTTAAGACAAAAAATTAAAAAAGAATGGATCCTGTACCAGCCGGTTGGAAAGGCACTCGCATGAATTAGAAAGACTTCAACTCATACCAACAAAAATTAAAATTAAAAAATAACTAAACAAAAATTCTTATCACTATTTTGTTAGTTGAAGTATGATTTAGTTGTGTGTTTAACTTTTAAAAAAAAATAAAAGCTTAATCATTAATTATCCACTCACATAATAGTTTTTCGCTGTAATCGGCCGTGAGAATCTATGATCTTGTCATATAGATCTATTTAATAACCATTTTCAAAAATAATTACTATATTACACGTAAATGTAAAATTAATTTACATTAAAAATATATCTAATATAATTAACATGCCATAGACAAAGTTCACAACTCATGACAATCGATCCAAATATTTTGGAAGAATTTCGACCACAAGCTTTTTATATATTCCTTCCGTAGGATGATAACTATCCCAAAAAATATATTCAAATTTGTCGGGACAAATGACATCAAAAGGATTACATAACACCGAAACCTCTATTTTGCCTGTGCCACAGCAACCTCTGTCCACGACTTTATAGCGTGTATTTGATTAAGGAACTAAATTAAATTTTTTTAAATCATTTAACTAAATCAGGAATGATTAGATTTAGAATTCATATATTAAATTAAATTAAATTTTTGAAAATTATTTAACTAAACCATGAATGATTAATTTTTTTTAAATTATTTAACTAAATCATGAATGATTAAATTTAGAATTCATATGTTGCATATTATATCATAAAAATCACTTTTTTTTAAAGAAAAGAATTTAAATTTTTTTAATCTATAATTGTTACCATTTATTAAAAAGACTAGAGTCTATAAAAAAAACATCTAAAAACTATTTAAATGAAAAGTTATTTTTAGTAACTTTTCAATAAATTATTACAATAGATAAACACAAAATAAATAATTTACATTTTTTTTAACATCTCTACAAAATAATTTTTAACCAAAATTATTATTTTTTAATATGTAGCAAACGGACATTTACTAACAACTAGTTTACCATTTTTTTTGTCGTAAAGAAAAAACATTACCATATTTTTTGGGGTTGACAATGATGTCAAGTAGAGGGGTGTAAATATCAATATAGACAATCCTACTGTTGGGCAAGTTAGAGTTGAGGAAGTCCAATTCCTTGGACAGTTTGGAATTGAATAACCTTGCTGCTTCATTGTATTTCTCATTGGACTTTCTAAATACACCCCCACTTAGAGTCCTCACTGATGGTAAATACCCAATAGGTGCTACACTGAATACTCCAATTCTACGTGCTCCAAGTTGATATATTTCCTTCAATTAAAATTTTTAACATCCAAATAAAAACATCAATCAATAATTCACGTAGTATTTTATTATTGTTTAAATTTTTTATTGAAAAAAATGAAATACCTTAATGAAATCAGAGGCTTTATTGAGCATAAGGTCAGTATAAGCAGGAACATCATAGTGCAATTGTCTAGTTCGAATAGTAAAATAAGTGTTGGCAAGGTCATTACTTCCAGCTACCACAAGGTAAAGAGTGTTGGCTAAGATGTAATTTGTCTTCTCTTCTCCAACTATACCTTTAAGCTTCCCTATGTATTCTTTGAACATCTCTACTTGATCCGACATTGAAATCACTGACTTATTTATAAATAGTATTACAATTATATATCACAAGTTAGTTATAAAACAAAGAATAACAATTATATAGTTTGATTATTTATTAACTGTTATTATTATTATTATTATTCATGCATACCACTATTTTAGGTGTTAAAGGATCGTATCCGGAAGCAGCAGAAGCAAAGCATACTCCAGTAACAAGGTCGCTTGGTTTGAGATTTGGATCCAAATAAGCCGGTAAAAGCTCCTTAATACCCAATTCTTCAGCTGAGAACAAATAAGTAATTATATAATAGTGATGTCACTTGTATCATATATTAAATCGTTATGATTTATTTTTATACCTATGAAGTACAGATAAAAATACAGGACACAATAGTGGTATTGAAACCAATAATAATTTAACAAAATAAAATATAATATGCATTAATGTCAAACACTGAAATGTTGCGAATAGTAAAATACGCTTTCGATCAAAAATATTACTAAATAATCCTATAATATATCCACATTTAATGGACAAATATTTTACACATACATTCAATTCAATAGTATTTTGTAATTTGTTACGTGATCCCTTCAGTTTAAAATCAAATTCTATCACTTGTGATATATACTCCTTAAATGAGATACATTATTAAATACTATATACTCCTTAAATGAGATACATTATTAAATACGTGGAGAAAATATTTTTATCTAAAAAAAGTATACTATCAATATCTTCTCTATTAAAAAATTTAGTTGTGTATTCTATATGGTTGCTCATAGACATCGTATCTATATAATCAACCTATATTTATATAAAAATCATTTATCATAATTGATATTTATCTTTTTCATATAATTGGATTTGATTTTATAAAATTAATTAAAATTCAGTTATACCTATAATCAATTTTACAATAATTTTTTTAAAAAAATAATTCTATTTGAAATTTTTTTCTCGTAAAAGAAATACAAAAAATCTCAATTTTTTTTTAAATCTGTTTGAAAAAAAAAATCAGATTTCCTTTTTTGGAATATTTTTCTAAAATAAATTCGAAATTCTTTTCTATCTAAATTCGTTTGAGAAAAAATTATAGTTTTTTCTTTGGAAATTTTGACCTAAAAAAACTGCTAATAACTTTCTTTCTAAAAAATTACATTTTTTTTTCTCGTGATATATATATATATATATATGGACATCTAAATTAACAACCTGTTAAAAAAAACATATCCAAAACATATGAATCAGTTATAAATGATAGTTAAAATATATAATTTCTTAAAATTGGTTATGGATATAAATGTGATTTGGTTGAAGAACTAGTTATTTTGTACAACTCTAGTTTTCTTTAAGAATTTAAGTATAATGTGCAAACTAAAAGAATATAAAATCATATATATTAGTCCTAGCATTTTTTACTTACAAATTTTAATATTTATTTATTAATAATCAAGGTCATTTGAAAAAAATATTCAATAAATATTAAGACTAAATAATTCTTTTAATACTTTCAATTTTATAAAACTTCTTGTAAAAATAACAAGAACATTTAATAATATTCTATTTTTTCAATACTAAATTCAAGGTGGAGGTGATGCTCTAATTAAAAGGACTTTAGAATTCACTGAATATTTATACAAAAATTACATTTATCAAACAAAATTAATAAAGTTCGAACATGCAACCTAAAAAATATTCTCTAAGTCACACATGTAGGAGAAAAAAAAAAGTAAAACATTTAAAAAAAATCAATATTATAAAATTATCACGTGTTTTGATATGCTTTGAGAGCTCTTGTTAAGATAATGGAGAGAAACTAGTTAGAAAGAATCGTACCACAACAACCTAGCGCGTTCCATGTATTTTCTTTTAGTTTTTTTTCTCTTCTTTACACGAATGATTTAAAGTTATTTGATTTGAAATCAAATTTTTTTTCTTATTTTTTATCTTTATTTAAATAAATGATTCTTATAAAAAAATTGTTTTATTTATAATTTTGTCCGGTCCAACACGTTACGAGGCCTAAAGTAAAATTATTAGATAAGGTATTTTTAAAATTTAATAAATAAAGTATTAATATTTTATTTAATAGCTATATAAATTTTCTTTAACAAAATTAATTTTTAAATCTATTTTTTTTTTGTATTTTTCAAAGAATGAAATAAGACATTTCAACGGTTCTACATAACATCGGAAACTCAAGTAAAATTTTCCATATTTTAGTTGAAGAAGAAAATAATGTATATATGTTGTACCACTCTAGTAACTCATGTTAGCAACATGTTCATTACTTGTTTCATAATTTTTCTATTTATAATTAGTATTTCTCATATGAATAATGTATTCACTTTTTATCTGATGATTATTCAATTTATAATTAATATTTCTCTCATTTCTAGTGTCTTAATTAACTAGTTTAATTAAAGCACTTGTTTTAGTGGACTTGCGTTTGAAGAGGCTCTGGTCGTCTTGATGTTGTGTTTTTTATTTGTTTAAAACCAAATCATGCTCCCAATCACTTTAATGCATCATCAATGGAATTTCAAAGACACAAGTATTCTAGATATTTTAATTTTATCATATATATATATATATATATATAAAAGGCTTGTCACTTATGTAGATATGATGTTTAATAATCTAAATATTATAAATTTATTTTAACATGTCGTTTTATATTAATAATTTGAATGTTATGAATTTATTTTAACAATTTTAATTTTAATTAAGAGTGGTATCATTAGTCTACAACAATTATACCGTAAAAATGGGTAAATAATTATCAAAGATATATACTACTTCATAAAATGTATATTTCAGCATTAGTATTTTATCTTTATATGCCTACTAGTAGTAAACAAACTAGAAATTATAAGGAGATAAATATTATCACCTATACTAGATATTAAAATAGAATTTTTGTTAGTGTAATCACCACCAAATTCCTTTCATGTCTTCGTTCCATATAGCAAAAAAAACGTTTTCCTAAAATAATAAGATTGTTTTATCATATAAATATTATGATAATAAGATTTTTTTTATATCCTCAATTATATTTTGAATATGTAACAAATGAATGAAAATTGAAAACTTCTGAAAATTACCATTTAAAAAAAATTAAAATAAATGTTGTAACATATTAAAGATGAAATTTGTGGAAATTCATAAATAAAAAAATATATTTAATTCGTATACTAAAGATTTTTTTTTATCATCAAATCTTTAAAAAGTTTTTAATTTAACCATAGATGTGACTCGTATGATTGATTGTATTTAATTATTTTTTAAAATAATATGATTTAATTATTCTAGTCAACTTCTTATTTATTTTTTGAATTTTTTATTTATCTATTTTGAAATAATATGAAAATTTTGAATAATTCCTAAATTAAAATAAATTTGTAATTTGATCTCTGAACTAATTCATAATTTGTAATTAAACTTCTGAATTAAAATGTTTTTTTGGTACACTTACTTTGTTCTTTTTTATTATGCCACTGAAATTTTAATTACATCATTTTTATTTAAACAATTTATATTTGGGCTCATTGATATATATTGACAAATTATAAATTATTTAAAAGTTTATAGATCTAATAACAAATTACTCCAATAAAATTAGTTTGAGATTGTGATTTAAAATTCTTTTATTTCATTAACCTTTTTTTTGGCATGCATTTAGTTCATAAACATTATTACAAATTATTGACAAATTCATATATTTAATTGAAAAAAAATTAAATTCAAGAATCAATTTAAAAAAAATCAAATAGCTAATTAAAAAATCTCCAAAATAATTAAACTTTAGTACAACCAATGCTTAATTGCAATATGTAAGCTCAAATTTTATTTTTATTTTTTTTGTGAAATTTGAGCATCATTTTCTAACGAGATCCATTAATATTTTGCTTGTTAGTATTGGAATGGATCAATCTTGCTTGGAGTTGGAAGCCTAACTTTTGTGCTATTATTCAACATGTCAACCTTACTTACACTGACCAAACACCAATCTGAACACCCCATGCATTTATTAGTAGATATTATCCAAGTTCTGATATTAAATATCTTATTTCAGTTTTACTTAATTTTAAAAAGATTATTATTTTGTTAATTTTAATGGTAAAATAATTTTTATTTACTTAAATATTTTTATCAATTGTAATTAATCAAAAAGTTAATTTGATACAATATATAAGAATATATTATTGGAAAAAATAATTAATGTTATATTTATATTATTTAAGATAAAGAAAAATAATAAAATGAGACACTTGTTAGACAGAAATAACATCCATACTATGACAATGACCAACGAAGAAGGCACTGCAAATTAAGACCTGGTAATAATATGATTAAAGAAATTGCAAATTTTATCAAAGTTTAACACTCAAATTAAACTTCATTTAAATTTTTCGGGTGTAGAAATAAGAAAGGTAAAATTAAGTATAGCTTTTGCGTTCGCTATCTTGTTGTCATCTATATATGAATTTTTTTAACATGTTTTTATTACATAATTATAAAATTACTAGACCTTAAACAAATCGTTTTGCAATTTTGTTTTCAAAGAGACCAAAATAAGAGAGTTTATATACCTATCAAGTCCGACGGAATTTTTCCGTTGCAAAATCGACCGGTTGGAATTCCTCCCACAAAATCTTGACCATAAGGAGGAAAATTGCACTTGACAATTGTGTTGATGTAATTGTTGTTTCCTGTATCCATAATCGAATCTCCAAAAGTTATGAGTGCTGGAATTGTTACATTTGGTGGTAGTTTCACTAATGCATTCGTTCCATACCATAAAATTATAAATAAAATTATACTGAGTACTAAGCTAGTTGATGAAGTACTGGGAAGCTTTATCGTAAACAGAGCCATATTTAGTGCTAGCTTCTTCCCACGTTAATTCACTCTATAGAACCAAGGACAATAATATATATAACTTATAATATCTTTGTTAAGTTTTTCGTCAGAAGATAATCATATTTAATAAGTGTTAGACACTAAATATTAATATTTGAATTTCTCAATAAAATTTAAATTCTAATTCAATAATTTATGAAAGTATAGTCATTTCCACTGTACTCTACATATATTAGTTTACTATGTAAACACATCCACAAAACTATAAATTATGTATTAATATTGTTATTAAATTATAAGATAACGAATGTTATTTTTGTTCGTTTTACACATATTAAAAAATATTTATAAGTAAAGTAAATTAACATATTTTGGTAATATTAAATTAAATTATTAATAGTTGAATGATATATCATCTATAAATGAGTTTGATTATATTTTAGATTTAACAACACCAAATTTTTAAGTTTTATTTTTTAAGTCTAAGTTAAGATGATGTTTTTTTTAAGATTTTAATTTCAACTATGGAAATAATTATTTAATTATTTGAGTCAAAATTGGATATTAAATGTATTAAAACTTTCAATTTAATCAACTTTAATAACTAGTATAATAATATCTATAAATGTGAATAAATTTTTTTAAAAAAACTATTATTTAAAATATTGATAATAATAATGCACATTTTTATAATAGTATCGTTTGAATTTGTTAAAAATTAATAGTAACTTCACTAAATCATCTTTACATTTTTTATAAACAAATACTTATTTTATATATAATACAAGAAGTACTCTGACCGAAAGAGATATTGCAACAACTCAAAATCAAACACTTTGTAGACAAGTAATGGACAATTCCACTATTATGCAATAATTTGCTTCTACCTTATTTACTAATGAACGAAGACCAAGACACCTTTTCAGAAAATTATCCTTATTTGTAATTGATGCGTTTCTCTATTTTAAACGCAAAGTTAAGCATAATATTTTGAAAATAATATACTTAATGAAATAGTATAATTAGAAAAATAACTAATATTATATTAAATATTGAAAATAACAATTATTTTAAAATAATTTTAAATTTTTTCTAAACACTCATATAAAACTAAAAGCGTCTCTAACACATACAAGTATAATTATTATATATATGTGTGAAGTATTATGTATGATTAGAAATTTTGTCCCCCCAACTAACACAATTATGGATATGTCCCTACTTATACCGCGTCAGTTAGCATATTATGTGTTGGTTCTCATTCTTGAGTCTAGATCCAAAAAAACTAATAAAATAATGGAGTGAGATTTTTGAAAAATTATCTCTTACATATAATTAAACCTCTTAGTAGATAATTATTTAGGAGGAAAAGTTACATAAGTGGAGATACATTACAATTTTTTATAGAGGCAATTGACGACCGGAAAATATTAAAAAAAGTACAATATGCAAATTTCATTGATAATAAGATAATAGTGATTACACTATGAGTCACAATAAAACTTATATAACAATTATAATAAGTGTGACTAATTAATTAACCTATAATAAGTGTAATTAACATTTTTTATCTAATATTTTCCGACAAGTTGAAATATGTTTACCACTTTTTCAACTTAAATTTTCTTTTTTAAATGTCGGAAAAACATTTGTTGTAAAGAACGTTAAACATAGAAAATTTATCAACTAAATTAATATAAAATGTCGATAATTTAACAATCGTAAATTATTTAACTATCAAATGACATAAACTAAAATCACAATTAAATTAAAAATTGGTTATATGAGTTATATTGTAATTCTTGATAGAAGTCATTGATTAGAGGAAAAATAAAAATAATATCATATGAAAATTATAATGATAACGAGAAAATGATTATTACATCATCGACTACAATTAATAAGGCTTATATTATTAAATAGTACAACTAACAAGTGTAATTGACAATGTTTGTTGTTTTCACTTCTGAATCAATGTGTTTTTGCTTTTGTTGCTAAAATTGGTCAGTAATTATTATTCTTTTGTAAAATATAATAAAAAATAATTAAAAAATTGATGTATTTAAAAAAATTTAAGTCAAACACATTAATTTTTATTTTTTTTATATTTTGAGACATAGAGTATATGTTTTGATCCCTTTCCCTAGTTTTGGATACAACTTTTAGTGGAATTCCATATGTAACTTGGATCTGATGCTAAAAGTATTAGGATGTAGGGATGGCAATGGGTAGGGTATTATAGTACCCGTCCCCATACTCGCGATTTAAAAAAATACTCATATTTGTGTATGTACTCTCTTGGGTATCAACTTTAATACCCGTATCCTTACTCTCTGGGTACTTAAGTGTCCGTACACATACCCATTACATATATTTTAACTAAAAAAAATCGATAAAAAAATAATATTATTGTGATGAAATTTAAAAATTATTCAAATATTTTAAATTCAATCATAAAATATTATAAACCAAATATTTTCTAACTCAAAAATTTCAAATGAACACTCGTTACAATACATATTTAAATATCTATAATAATATTTTGTGAAGTTACAAGTCATACGATAATATTATCTGAGATAATTAATACAAAGTTGCAAGTATAATTATAAAGTCACGATTAATAAGATATAATTATTAGTTATAAAATCACAATTATTTACCTATTTATCATAATCATATTCTTAAAAAAATTGCAAACGTTTATGTTTCAATTATAAATATTGTAATGGTCCAATGATATTAATAGATGTTAAAATATAAAAGAAAACAATTAATTAAACTAAACATTAATATAATAAATAAATAAATAACTAACTAAATAAATAATATATTTATATAAGTGCAGGGCAGGGTGGGTACTATAGTACCCGTACCCGCACCCATATCCACTTAATTTTACTGGTAATTACTCGTCTTCATGTTCATATCCATTATGTGGGTTTTTACCCTATTTATTGTAGAATTTTTTACGAATATCCCTGAATATGAGTCTAATTGTCATCCTTACTAGGATGTCAAACTCTTTGGAAGTTTAGCACTCTTCTACAAAATAAACTTGTAAAGAAACAAAGGCAGATTTCTATAAAATTCCTCTAACAACAGGTTCCAATTAGAAATTAGTAAAGTTGAAATGAAAATCATATTCTAAATTTTTTATTCTAATCAGACTGAAAAAATTGATCCAGAAAATAATGACTTATAATGCCTTAACAATGGTTTTTATAAATAGATAAAAGATATAAAAAATGAACATGTGGAGGCGGCAATAAACATGTAAATAAAACAAACAAAAAAATTAGAGGTTGACTATTTATGAAAATAGTCGTATTTTTATTTTTAAAATTTTGTATTAGTTTTAATTGTTCATAAAAAAATAAGAGACATAAACAATTGTCTATTTATATTTTTCATAACATACTTTGAATTTTTTAAAATATTTTTTTCTAAAATACTTGAAACTCGGAAAATATTTGTATTCAAAAAAACTTTTTTAAGTTTTTTGAAACATATTTATGCATGTTTTGAAAAATATTTTTTATAAAAAATTTTAAGTATATGAATGTGTTTTAGAAAAATTCAAAAAAAAATTCCAATACATAAAATTCAAATTTTTTAAAAACATTATGTACCGAAAATCTATTTTAAGTTTTTTGATATACAAAGTTAAAATTTGCTGAAAAAATGTGTATTTCAAAAAAAAAAATTAAAACACAAATTGAATTTAGTAAAATAGAAAAAAATATTTAAAATCAAATAGATAATTTATATAAAATGTTAGGATAAAAGTATAAATATGATTAAAATATCAATTTTTTTAAAGTTTATCATTTTTTTTAATTTTAAAAAATATATTAAATTTTATCTTAATTAACTCACACATCTATGAAATCCAAAACAAAACATTCAATTTAATAACATTGATATTTATCTATTTAAGAGTTAAAGAATTTCGCCACCCATTCTAATAATTGTTCTAATTATCGAAATTTTTTGAACCACAACTTCCTTCAACGGTATATTCCCCTCCAGCAAGGCTGGCATTTTTCTGAGTAGAATAATTTTGAATTCAAGTCCCCTTCCCAACCACCTCAATCTATGTTTTTAAAAGATATAAGGCTCATCTGATTTTGTAATAAAGTTTATGTATGATGAAATTTAGATATCCTCATATTTAATTCCTCATCAGATAGCCTTACCTCTCCATTCATTAAATCGGCCACTTTATTTATTCCAAAAATATATTACTATGTGTCTTTGTCTAAATTAAGTATTTATTGTGTTTTTAACATATATCCAGAAAATTTAGATGGAAATTTAATGGATCAATTTTACATATACTGTGTTTTCCAAAAGTATCATTTATATATGCATGTAATTAACTTTCATTTATTAAGAAATTGATAATATTAATAAACATTATATTTATAAAAATGAAAATAAATGCATGAAACAATTTCAATTTATATTTAGAGACAATTTTTTCTCCTAAACTGTGTTTATAATTAAAGACAGAAATCAGTTGTCAAGGGAGTCTATTTTAATAATTGAAATACCTTTTCAGTTGTACTTTCAGATGTTTTTTTTCAATAAAATATTTTATTTGC
This sequence comes from Cicer arietinum, assembly GCF_000331145.2. Lineage (NCBI taxonomy): Eukaryota > Viridiplantae > Streptophyta > Magnoliopsida > Fabales > Fabaceae > Cicer > Cicer arietinum. Next base: position 77,532,899 of record NC_021164.2, on the reverse strand, counting down.
GAGTTTTGACCGAGGAATTGAAAAAACTGAGGAGCTTTAAGAGGAGAGAGTTTGAAAGGATTTGTTTTTTGTTTATAAAATAAAATCTTCCTAATTTGGAGAAATACAAAATTTATATTGGCCAAAGATAGACGAATTCTTCAAATCATTTTTATATTATTATGATAATTTATCTATAAAATCACTATTTTAAAAAATATAAAAAAATATCTTTAATTTTTTTCTCAAGTTCTTTTTTTCTGTCCCTACAAACTCTGGAACAAAGTCTAAAATAAACTTTCCATATGAAATAATTTTGATCATTAATTTGTTCTGAAAAATTAATCTTCTAATAATTATATTTAAAAAATATATAAATTAAAACTTAAATCAACTCGGTAATTATAGATAACTCAAAAAATATCTATCAATTTTAGTTAGACATTTTTTTTTTTACAAATTTATCTTAGCAATACAATTTTTAAAAAGTCATAGTTTAAAACATAATATAAATATCAACAGTGAAATTTAGATAAATTTAACATAAATATTATAAACATTCAAAAATAAATTAAAATAATATAGTTGTTCACAATAAAATACAATATATAAACAACAACAACAACAAAATTCAGAATAAATAAAATTCCTCACCAGTAAATTAGTCTTGTCATACACGTCATATCATCTAATTATCAAACTATATACACTTCAAAAAACAAATTAATGAAATATCAAATTAAAAATAATTTAAAATTATAATATCAAATTGAAAACAAATCTTTTTACGTATATTAAAATTAAAATTATTTTTATATGTAGGAACTTTTTGTTTAATTAAACTTAAAAATACATTATAAAAATATTAAATATATTAGTCATTTAACTATTACTTTAAAAAATTTAGCAGTTTGAACAATAAAATAGTTTAATACATTTATATTTCTCTTAGTTTCTATTATGTTTTCCTGATTATTAGATCGATTTATTTTATTAATTTTTTTTAAAATTGTATCAATTTTATTTATAATATTGAAAAGATAAAATATTTTTAAAGTGAATAACTGTCTATAATTTTATAAATAAAAAATATTAAAAATTGTTTTTTATTATTTAATATATCTTCGTTATTTAATATTTTGTCTTTAATATTTATTTACTTTAAAAATCATTCATCCAAATAAAATAAATATTTATTTTAAAAATATAAATACAAAATAACTTTACAAAATAAAAAGTGCATAATTTTCTTTCTTCTATTTATCTCTTTTGGTTTGCTATCCTTTCGGCCAACTATATCCTCGTAGGTTCAACCAGTTGTTAGGGATGGATGATCAATTTTTTTGGGGGCCACAAAAGCGATGTGGGCCATAGGATCAAGATATCAAAACACGTGTATGTCTTTAGAATTCTGCAGAATCCAAAAGAGAAAATTAATGTTGGATCAAGTGGAGATTGTTTTGGCTTTTAAGCATCATATCAATTAGGTAATGCTTATTTATAGCGCCACCCTTCAAGGTATGCATATTTTGTTGCCTTATTTATAATTTTAAAAATCTACCGCTAAACTATTTGAGTTCCCACGACATAATGCGGTGGTGTGATTTATTTATATAAGACCGACGTTATTTTTTAAAATTATTTTAAAACAATATACCAATTTATATAAATTATATATATGTTTGAAAAATTAGAAGCAGTGAAAGACAAAACTTATAACATGAGTGCATAATTTTCTCTTTATTTATTATATATCTAAATTAAAGTCAAACAGATAAAATTTAAATATAAATATAATTATTTTATCCTATGTACGATAATTATTTTAAAATTTTATCAGTAAAAATTTGTCTCGTATATTATAATTCAATTTCATTGATAGTTAAATCTTATATGTGCCATTATCCTATATATAATAATTATTTTAAAATTTTTGTCAACAAAATTTATCTTACATGTGATAATTCATTCTTATCACTGACAATGTATTTAATATTATATTTATTAGAAAAGTTAATCAGTGAATTTTTTTTTTCATATGATAGTTATTTTAATAATTTTATCAATGAAAGTTGTGTTATATATGATAATTATTTTAAAAATATTATTAATGATAACTGATTCCACATTTAATAATTATTTTGAATTTCATTAGTTAAAGTAATCTCATGTATTGATAGTTATATTAAAATTGATGTATACATAGTTCAATGTTATCATTGACAACTTGTCTTCATATATATCAATATTTTAAATTTTTTATCAAAGAAAAATTATCTCATATATGAATTCAATATTATCACTAACACGTCAACTTTCCAAATACCCATTTTGATTATATTTCATTCCTTTAAATTCCAGGTATGGGTTGAGAATCTAAGAGGGAGTCTTATTCCAATCTAGACTCACTCCACCATGTGTTTGTTGTCATATTTCAGATAAAAATGGATAGAAAAAATTATCCCAAATGCACCAAGGAGAAAGATGAGGGCAAACATGCAGGGTTACGTTTTGGTCAGCAAATTAACGTGGGAGTGGTAGGTAGGGTGGTCATGGCAGAATGGTTGACATGAGAGAGATGGTGAAGAGGATTAGTTACAATTATTTTAACAGTAGGGTCATTTTAAACATTTAGGTGTGAGGGGAAGAAATTAAAATGGGGCGCTGTACCGAAGCATGAGTAAGTAACTTGATCAGCCCAATTATTAAAAACCAATTGGAAGGTCGTGGCACTAAATAGGACATGCAATTGGTACACTAAACATACTACTTTATAATCAAATTTCCTTCTCCAAAGTAGTATACGATTGTATACTACAATGGTTAATTTTCAAAATCTACACTTATGTAATACTTCTAAAAACAAATTTACATTTTCTGTTGAAAAGCCAAATTAGGTTTTAACAATATATAAAACATGGCTTTAAGTGATGGTGAAATAATTGCAGACCACATGGCCTTCCTTACCCAACAATTTTAGGATTATCAACCTAAACAGTATATTTAGCGCTAGCAGTATATCATATCGGCTCAAACCAGAACGAATTTCACATAGCTATACATTTGGGTATATTTTATACAAGAGCATAAACGAAGATGAAAAGTTAAAAAAACATATAAACAACAAGCTCAAAGGACAAAAGGAGAAAAATAAAACGATGCAGGTAGAGAATAGTCACGAAACAAGCCCAAAGATAAAAAAAATAAACATAAGGCAATCCCAATACATTAATTAATGTGTAAGAGCTAATAGATTGGTAAAATAATTGAATTTAGAACTTGAAACGTAGAGACACCTTCATCTGTATCCATGTTATCTGAACTCTAATAAGAACTCACAAGAAATGGGTGCTGGCAAACTCCACACTCAATGGTCTCTGAACCCGAGCTAGGTACCTGGACCTGCAATTATTCAAAAACAAAGACAAAAAGGAAGGTGAAGATGACATAATGATGTATACAGAGTAGCTGCATGGAAATTAAGCAACATATTGAAACCTGCAGATGGACAGTGCAAATAGGACATGCAACTTCCTTCATCCGTCTTCCAGATCCTTCAGACTTGGAACCTGCAAATCAAACCACTTAAATGAGCCACAACAATTAATTTCAAATCATGTTAAAAAAATCCAGTTATTTGAATTAAATTACCCACACAACACATTACTTGAAACTCACATCTTTAGAAATTATATGAATAAAAAATCTTCAGCAATATTACAACACAGACTCCAAATATTGAACCCAGATTACATTACCTGATGACTTCCGATTTCGCTCCAGCTCCTCCTGCCAAGACAGTTACCAACAAAACACATCAGCATTTGAAGCACGCTTACACAACAAAAGTAAGATAAACCAAGAAACTATATAAACAAATTTAAAACCTTCCATGAGCAAGGAAAAACCAAGACACAAGTACAACACGCCACAAATATTCACCTGAAGTTTCCGGGCAAGATCCTCGTGACTTTGCAACAGAGGTTTATTTGATGACTCTTTAGCACTAGACAACCTTTGAGTCACTTCTGCCTGTACAGCAGGTTAGGTAAGAAACTTAAGAACATGGCTTCTATAATACTTTTAACAATTGACACACTAAATCAATTGAAGAATAAATAACAGAAATGGGGTATGTGGGAGAGGCCCGTCGCAGGAAGAAAAAATATCCCCAATTGATATCACAATTTATATCATTACTACCTCAGCAATTACACAAAAGCAAACCCATTCCAAAAAAGTTATCCACTTTTCCATTATCTCAAGAGTGACCGAGAGGAAAACCCAAAATAAATATCACACATACCATGCATCGGTCACAAACTCGTACTGGCTGAGCATTCTCATCAGTGGTGAGAGCAATTCTACCATGTGTACATTTGTCACAGAAAATGTCACCACAGTTCCTACAATGATGCTGGTAAAAGCAGCGGATCCTGTCATTAGAAACATGGTACGGTAAAGAGAAAACATAGCATGAGAATGGAAACAGGGAGATCAACCTTGCGTATAAAAGCCCCAAAATCAGTGCCACATGCTGTACATTTTGAGACCGCTTCATCTGGGACCTACACACACACAAAAATTTGGTAAAGATTCCAATAGTGATAAGAACTAATGTACAAGGACCCTGGTTAAAGTAAAGTAGGTTAATACAGTTGATCAATCAATTTTCATTAAAACTGAGTGGCATTAAGAAATTTTCCAGGAATTAATAGAGGAAGGCTAACATTCGGTAAATAAATTGAATAATATGGTTGCAACTAATATGGACGTTATTTTAAGGGGTTCAATAGGGAAAACCAATAAAAACATAGTTTTGAGGTGTTCAATAGTTGGCAAATTACTGTTTAAAAATGAGTAAAATAGGGAAGTCCACCATTGGACTGGTTTCATATTAGGGACCGTCCAATTATACATTAACATTATACATGTTAAAACAATCACAGTCAACCTCGTGAAGATGAGAAAATTAGAAATTGTGTTCTAGTAAACATGAAAATGGTTTGAAAGAAAACATTAATGCTAAATTCATAGGATCCTTTAGTTGCGGAAAGGAGGGAGAAAACTCAAGTTGCATCTATTGTTACCCAATGATCTTTCTCTTCATTGGCAGGTTTAATCATATTCATCCAATCACCAAGGCCTTTCTTTCTTTCGGTAGGCTGTTCATTTGTTTTTAATGATTCAACAGGCCTCCTGCTTCCACCCATTTCCTTGAACTGCAGTAAAAAATGAGTAAGACATATATAATAAACAATTGGCAGCATTGAAAACAATACGAGAAAACTTGATAAGTAGGCAAAGGCCCCAAGAATAAAAAATACTTCAAGCTATTTAACTGGATTAGGATCTAGCAAAGAATAATGACGAAAGAAGTGATAGATTTTATATCACTGAAGTGATGATTAGTTTTTTAATCAACAGCCAAAACCATGAATTCATTATCATAGACGTGGGCGACACTATTTGGCAACTTTTAAGCGGTAAGGAATATGAACTATTTTGTATAGTGACCCTTGCATCCAACTCCTAGGCATCAACATGGATTCAGAAAATGTTTGTCGAAAATCATTCGATGTTTCCAAAATACGAAGAAAAAAAAAACTACAGAACAATTATGATTTAAAAACAATATGTTGCATATATAATGCCAACAAATTTTTGTATAAGTTGCACCAACTACTCAAAATTCCTCAGTTCATCCTTGATTCACAGGCCCAACATGAATTACATTTTCATGAGATCAATTAGATAGTAACTATGAGGTAGATATGTAACATCAAGTATAACAAATTATCCATTGATAATCAGTCTTCATATAGAGCACCGCGGCCAAAAAGGTTCCCTTAAATATTTTATGAAGAGGTTCAAGTGCGAAAAGGAATTAAGTTAGAGAAGAGAGAGGAAATGTGAGGGGCATGGAAAGCACGAGAAAGGTTTAGAAAGGGAGAAAATCAGGCTACAGAAGAGAAAAAATAATGTGAAGAGTATGGAAGGTATGAATAAGGTTTATGAAGGGAGATAATCAAACATTTTCAAAGCTATCTGCATTTCCATTTTTTCTGTTAATCTATCTTACTCATTATGGCCCTGTTGTGACTAACATTTTCTCATATTATTCAGCTTGTTCTTGTATTTTCATGTAGTTCTAGTACATTCATCAATCACGTTGCAACTCAAACATGACAAGCAAATAAACCTACATCCTTTCCAAGGCCAGCGTACAAAAAATACAAAAATACAATGTCTTCCAATAAATTTCCTAAAATGAAACATGCTTTAACCAATTTATCAAAAATATGAACTATCTATCTATTGTCATAACAGAAGGATGAAATTCTTTGAAAACCTGTATGATTGCAGCAGTCACGGTATCCAAAAGTGTGTTTGTAGTGTAACTATTAGACTGCAATCTGATACGTCTTGGTTCAATGTCAACAGGGCTCTTCGACCAAAATGCGAAGGTAGATGAATCGAATCTCTGTTATTACATTAACAAAACATTATATAAAGACCTTGAGATTGAATAGGAAAATGAAACTCGCAGATACAATACAATGAAGTAACATGACAGAAATTAAGAAGCTCACATCACATCTAGTTATGTTCTCAAGAGGATATATTCTCAATGTTCGACTGGTATTTAGATCTAGCATGCGAATTCCATCCAAACCAACCTGAAAGAACAGGCAGTAACAAAGATATTTATTCAAATCAGCAACAATGCCAAACAATTTGTAAACGTACTTTCAACAAAAAAATAATCAGATATTGTCTGCAATCATGTGTGTGAAAAAACCAGTTAGTGAACCAGTCTAGTGATATAATCGAACAAAGGCTTTAAACTGTTTATATAAAAGCAGCACAGCAACAGCCTGCCTGACTATGAGTTTAATAATTGCAATATTACAATAACAAACTAAGGGTCTGTTTGATTGATTTATTTGAACTTATCTATTTGCATAAGTACTTGTGGGACGTTTCAAGAGAGCTTATAAAAACAGCTTATGACATGTCCATAAGCTATTTCAGCTAATTTTCATAATCTCTCCAAGATAAGCACATGAAAATAACGTATAGTTTATATGAACACGTATTTTGTCTTTTATTATAGAAATAGATTATAAATAAACACTTATTTGATAAGTGTTTATAGTGTAAGCGCTTGATTAAGTTATTTATCCAAATAGACCTAAATGAAAAAACGTTTGATAACTGCATTATTGTATCTAATCTAATCTAACAAATAACTGGAATTGATCAATTGAAAACTAACCTAGCAGAATAAAATACACAATCATAACAAATTACTCTAATTGTTATCCTCCTCCTCGTACCTGGGAAAGAACATCCATTGTGCTCTGACCACCACTCTCTGCCAACAGCTTGACTCGAAACTTTTGCACCCCACTTTTCACATCATCTTGCGCATCAGCCTTTGGCACAGCTTTCACAATCTTACTTGGCACTGACGACTCTTTCTGAGACGAAAAAGTAATCGGTCTCCCAAAATCATCGAACGATAGCGACGAAGACCAAGTAGAAGATTTCGGAGCCGTACCACGTGCCCCATACGGTTCCACTTTTCCACCTTCATAAGCATACACCCCATCTCCGTAACCTTCATCACCACCACCACCACCACCCCCTCCTTCATACCTAGACAAACCACCATCGTGCCGCTTACCGTATAATTCAGATCCCAAATCAGAACGGCTACGATTAAAACTTCCATACCTATCATCGAAATAAGCACCGCCACCGTAATCGGATTTCACCGGATTCTCGTATGGGTTTTCGTAGGTTGGAATCGGAGGAACAGAAGAGGCGGCATGAATATACGGAGCCGAATTATATAACGATGAATTGGGATTGGGGTTAGGGTTTGGTGGAATTGAGGAGTGAGGAGGGGCGAAATTTGGAGGCGTTTGATGTTGATCATAGGGTGGATAATAGGGTTGTGACGGTGGTTGATAAGGAGGATTAGATTCGAAGGGAGGATTGAAATTAGGGTTGGATGGAGGGTAGGAAGAGGGGACAGGATCAGGATTATTATTATTATTATTATTATTATTATTATGAGGAGGGTATGGAGAATAGTTAGAAGGATAATCGTAATTATTGTTGGGAGTGAAGGGAGGTGCGGAAGCGTAGTGGTTCGGAAGTGGATCGGATGGAGGAGGGGTAGGATTGGGGATTGGGTTTTGCATGTGGGGGAATTGATAATATGGAGCGGAGGTGTAATCTCCTTGATGCATGGCTCTGATCGCGATGAATTGAAGAGTTTATCTGCAAGAGGATGATTATTGATCTGTGTGTATTTCACAGGGACGATGATCTAGAAACAGCGACGCGTAGAGGTCGTTCACAATGGGTTGCGACTTGTTGCTTACAAACTCAGCCAAAACAAATCCACTTCTTCCACTCTCCCTGATTTCTTTATTCTAATTTTTAAAAAAGGGAAAATTATTAATTTTTTAATAAAACCAAAAAACAAAAACAAAATTTGTTTGTTGTATATCAGGAACAATTCTTCCTAAAAAGGATTAAATTGCACTTTTTATATTTGTTTTTGTAATTTTTAAATTTTTGGTATTTTTATTGCTAAATCAGTCATTATTGTCTCTTAATCTTTTTCAATTTTTGATATTAAACTCATCTTTTTTTTTATTGTGATAATATGACACATTTTGATTTAACACGTTTATTAATTTATAAATTAATATCCTATCAGATATAATTTATTTGTTGTACAAAATTTATTATTAATTAATTTAAATACATAATTATTTTTCAAAAATTTGTGTTTTCTTTCAAATAGAAAAATTTACTCAAAGTCAAAATATAAAAATCGAAAGGAAAATCGCAATAACCTAATTCCTCAGTCATTAGTGAATTCGTCATCATCAACATTTTTATTTGTAATAAATTTCTTCTTTCACATTCATCATTCACCTTTGAACGATTTTTAATTGTGTCTACCATTCACTTGAGTTCATGCAATCATTTGTGAGCTATTCTTCCACTCGTGATTCGACTATGATTCTTTTGTGTTTTTTGTTCATTTCATGAGTCAACTTGTGATTCTTATATGTTTCTGGTCTGAATATTTCGCGATTCAACTCATGATTCTTCTACATTTTTTTGTTGCTCTGTTGCAACTCGTGATTTTATTGCGTTTGTTGTGCAAGTGATTCACCATGTTCGTGTTTTGCAGATCATGAGTTTGAATATCTAGTGTTGTTTAGGATTTTCATAATTTGTGTTTGTAACTATATATTGTTCTTAGTGAGTATGTCAATTATTTTGTAATTGTAGTTTAAGGTTTGCTAGTAACAGTTTTATATTGTAATTTATGTTTTGCTTATTTTGCTACGGTATTTTTATGTTGCTAATTTTCCTATATTTTTGTTTATTTTTTATAGTATTGATTCGTATAGGCCATCACAAGTTGACGAGAGTTCAAAAGAACTTCAACTTCAACAATCACAAACACCAATCGTATTATCTCAAGGATCACAAGTACTTCAACCTCAAATATCAGAACCACCGAGTCAAGATAGTTAGATATTTGGTCTTAGATAATTAAGCTTAGAGGATATGTCTTGTTTTATAAATGACAGTAATATTTTTTTTTTTTTAAGTTTTTCACATTGTGACATTTGTTTTATATCTTAGGTAACATTATGACATTATTTTGAATTACTAGCGTATACCTTATGACTTGGGAAACATTATGATCCATATAATTGTTTGAGATTTTATGGTATTTTAATTGTATTTTTCTATAATATTTTGACATGTATATGGTATTTTATTGATTTTTTTCTTTTTTTTTCTCTTTCTTTCTAGTTCTCCTTGTTTTTCTAATAGGTATTTTTTCACAAAAAACAAATTACCAGTTTTTACAATTTTTTGGAATTTTCTAGTTTTTTATTTATTTTTTCATGTTTTTTTAATGGTATTTTGCAAGTAATTTTCTTATTTTTACAATTCTTTTTGGTATTTTCCTGGAATTTTTTTAATATATTTTTCTGGTATTTTTTTTATTAATATATTGCAAGTAAATTTGACTACCTTTTACAATTTTTTTACACGTGTCTATTATTTTTCTAGTTTTTTTACCAATTTATTTATTTATTTTTACGGGCTTTTTTTACTAGTATTTTGCAAAAAAAAAAATATAGTTTTTTGAAGTAATTTTTTTGTTATTTTAAATTTTTTTATATAAATTTTTAATATTTAAATATAATATATTTTATAAAAATAATTTATATATTTTAATATAATCATAATTTATATATTTTAATATAATCTGACATGATAACAATTTATTAAATTAATAAATATTACATCATATTAAACTGTGTTACATAAACATCAATTAAAAATGACGAGTCTAATTACAAACATTGATAAAATTAAGAAACCAAAATTATTGAATTAAAAAAATTAATAATATAATAAAACTGCCAGATTTTATAGTAAAATGATCAAATTGATAAAAATAGATAGATTAAAATTATAATTAAGTGAATAACTTTTTTTATAATAATTTAAAACAGGACATAAATGTTGCTTAGCTATTTATTCATATTCTATGTATTATAAAAATTTCAAACAACATATATTAATTTTAGTTGGTGAGTCGAGCGATATATCAAATAAGTTTTAAGATGTTTCAGGAAGAAAAAAAAAAAGTTTTTGAACGAAGATACATTGGTTCCATGTTGAAAACTATCGTAACCACTCGTTTATAAGCTATATTACCATTAAAAAAACATAAATGCAATGCAATGAAAAAGTTTGATAACTTTAATGTTTCATCGATTGCTTTATTCATCGGTCTTTTTATATGTATATCTTTACTTTTTTTTTAAATCACTAAAATACCCAACTTTTAAAAATATAAATTAAAATATAATTTTTTTTTACATCACATGTGACAATTTAAAAAAAATTTATTTATTTATTAAAAGGTCGCATCTTAAATATATGATAAAATTTAAATAAAAAAATTAACAATTAAATAATTAGATAATTTTTTTTAAGTAACCAAAATACTTCCTGCTAAAAAATATATATCAAAATGTTATTTTATTTTCTCTTTCTATTATTTTAACAACTACTTCTTATTTTGTGCAGATAAATTTATATTATTTTCATAATTCCCTCATGTTTTCCATGTAAATTAACACATTAATTCTATTTTATTAACAACTTTCTCTCATTTTTATCCGAATCTAATAAAAAGTAATAAAAATAATAATAGTAAATAATTATAATTAAAAAATAGTAAATTATATTAATAACATCAAATAAAATAATTATTCAATTTGATATATTTTCGATGTATTCGATGTATTTTTTTCTTCAATTTGATATATTTTATTTGATATTATTAATATAATTTACTATTTTTTAATTATAATTATTTTTTATTTATTAGTTTCAGAGAAAAAATAGTTTGAAAGTTGTTAACGAAATATAATTAAGTTGTCAACGAAATATAATTAAGTTGTTAATTTATGTGTAAGAAAAAGTTGTTAAAATAATATAAATTTATATATGAGTTATTGTTAAAATAACAGCACATGTTAATTATTTTGGCACATTTACTAAACCACATTTTTTTATTCAATGTAATGTATTTTATTTAATTTTATTATAGATTTTTTTTAATATTTTATTATTTTTAATTTATTAAATTAACAATTATTCAAGTGTTAAAATCAAGAGAAATTTTTTTTTGAAATGTTATACATAGTCACATCATCGGGATACCTTATACTGAGTCAAAATTATTTTTTGTGATCACAAAGTGGGGATGCAACTTCCTCAAAAGACAAAAACATATCATTTTGGTATATATATTTCAATATGTGGTGTTTTGGTGACTTAAAAAATATGATATTTAAATAAATTAACCTGATAACTGTTAATTTAATAAATTAAAAATAATAAAAATATTTTTTAAAAAAATTATACTAATAAAATTAAATTAAATACAGTAAATTGAAGAAGAAAAAATGCGAAGTTAAGTAGATATATCAAATAAAATAACGTGTTATATTTTTTTATTCAACACCTTACTACCTTGCATAAATAGAAAACTAAAAAAAAAAAAACGTGTAGATGACTGCATTATAAGAATTCGATCTCCTACTAACCAAAAAAAATTTTCTTAGTTGATCGTACGACGAGGATGCGACGCCCTGAAGGAGTTAAAAAGCAGAACATTTTTATATATATATTTAGGACACTATGGTTACTAAAAGAAAGTGAAATATTCTAATAAATTAACCTCAAAAATAAATTGTTTATTGAGAAAAAAACAATTTAAAAGTTAAATACCTAATTTTAAAGATAAAATTTATTCTTTTGATCCTTAGGACACATTACCATCCGAGTTTAACTTATTATGCTATTATTTAACAACCTTTGTACCATTCATGAAAGTTATTTTTGAAACAATCATCGTTCCTCCTTTTAATGCATTTTTTTTTTTCTTTCATAATTTTAAATTCAAACTGAACTAAATTTGTGTTCGAGTATTCCTTTGTATTACTTGGATTAAGACATCAGATAGTGGGAAATTGGTTGGCAGAGGCGTATCTTCCTTGTGACACGGAGTCGCGACCAAAAAAAGAATAAAATAAAATGATCAAAATATCTTTTTTAAAATTAAAAAATCGCAACAATTCTTAAAATCCTAAAATCGTATCTTTACGCTAACTCACTTTGTAGCGTTGCGTCACTGTGCTTGATTGCTGCTCACTAACTTACTCTAGTTGAAAAATATCTCCACGTTGGTTTGTTATTTCAGTTGATCGTCGCAGGTTAATCATTTTGCAGTTGTCTCTCGTTAGGCGAACCATATTCCCTGCTCCCAGGCTACAAATACATACACTATTCACAATTCACAACAGGACAACAAGTGCCAAAAATTTCGGTCCTGCAAATGGGAAATTTTTATTGAATATACACCTAAACTTGTGTTATATATACCTGTATTTTACAGAACAGTGTGTGATCACAGATCACCACTACAACAAGATAAATAATAGAACAAAACATGTTTTGCTTATTAAGACTTACCAAACATAGTGGAAGCAAAACTTATTTAATAGATGGTTTCCTCATAGAATTTCGTTATCCATAGTTGGAACTAACTTAGAAATATTTTCCTTACGCTCACTCATATTCGGGAGGCCTGTCCTACAATGTGTTCCATCTCAGAAAACCATTTCCCAATCCTTGTGTGCTCTACCATATCTCGACCTGACTTTAGGTGACGGATGGGCCTTAGAACGCCAAAGACAGCAAGATCTGCTAAATTCGGTTCCATATCACCTGGCAAAATTCACAAATATAAGCACTTACAGAGTTATGAGTCTTCTTCAGGGTAACATATATCACATATATCCCTAATATTTTTTGTATCATATCTCAATCTCTATTATGTTCATTGAATTTGAACATACCAAGAAATTTTCGGCCCTTCAAAGCATCAACCCATTGTTCAGCAGCTCCGTATAATGCTGCACGCTCATCAGTGATATTGTGTTTCTGCTTCAATTTCTTCGACACGAAATACATGGCAGCAGCCCCACCATACTTTGCCACTAACCTCTCATATAAACTGAAATTTCCTGCATATTGAGAGGAAGAATTTGAAAATTCCTTACACTCCAGAACATGCTAGACTTCAGGATAAAAAGAAGAAAAGGAGAAAAAGAAAAATAATGCAGCGGACAGTGATGGGGAATGATAAAAAGTAATTACTTCAAACTAGTTTTACTTTTCAAACTGGGCATGAAAAGCAAGAACCTAAACTGAGAGGCAGACCCAGATCAATGAATCAGGGGGTCAGTAACATCATACATTGACACATGCAGGTTAATATCAATCCCATTCTTCATATTTTAGGGTCACTTAATACATAATATCAACAAATTTGCATTAAGTAACTCAACATAACGAGTTATTAGATCTTCAAAATAAACTCTCCACATTTGGAAAATGGCAGAGGAAATGATCAGTAGAGATAGTGAAATATATTTTCAGTAATTCTATACTGTTTTTGAGAAATATGAAATATACTCCAAAAAGATACAAAATTGTATGAGATTGGTCCTACAATAGATCTGCCATAGTTCATTTATTAGCTCCGATATACAAATATACAATTTACAATACGGCATTATCTGTGCTTTCATATCACATAAACTTTACAGTTCACAACAGATAGATTTGTAGTCAAAACTTTACCTTTAGTGGTTATATAATCAAACGATTCAAGAGCTTCCGAAACAGTTCGATATATGTTTGGCGACAAAACATGCACCAAGTGATTATCCACCCACCTATATATCAAGTCACAGCAAAGCATTCATATGTTAAAATCAAGGCCAAAACCATATAAACTTAATCTTGCATCCACTATTACAAAAAAGAAAGTAGAACTAATGGTTGTGGGAAAACAAGCAAACGTCCGTATTTTAAAACCTTGGCAGTGATGCAAGTGCAACTAAATTTGTAAATTTTAACCAAAAAAGATAGCTGGTGGCTAGTTGTAAGAAACAAATTTAATTCAAATAAACAAGAAGAAATGATTAGTAAAACCTACTCACGCCACTTCTTCTCTTCATCTGCATTTAGGTCATAATCTGGATGTATCCTTTTGACCAATTTATCAATTATGTCTGCAAACAAATACCGCAGAGTCCACATTTCAAAACAACATTCAATACAAAAATACACCACAAATGGAAGTAATAATAAGAAAAATACAAACCTGAAGAATCAACCAATTGTTCACCATCAACCGTAACAATAGGCACCTTCTTGTAATCAGACCATTTAATCTCCTTTTTGTTCATCGGATTTACTTCCACCACTCTATACGAAATATCATAATAATCTAGAAAAGCTGGAGAGAGAAAAAAAATCAATCTAAAAAATTAGGAAATTCAAATCAATATTCATCTAATCAAGTTAACAAATATGCAACACAAATGTTCAAATTTCAAAATGAATAACACGTTAATTCACTTTTTAATGAAAATCCAAACGTTTAATCATGTTAATGAAAAATAATTCCCAAAAAATTAAATAAATTACTTCTACCTTTAACCTTGTTGCAGAATGGACAAGCCTCGTACTGAAAGAGAACAACTTCTTTAGGCTTGAAGCTATTTTCTTCTGATCCTCTCGTTTTGAGGTCTTTCTGCGATAGAGACGCAGCAGTGGAAGCAGAACCATAATACCTAAACCCTAAATCGTCGCTGCGAAAAACAGGGACGGTTGATAGGCCAGAGCGATCAACAAGATTAGAAGAAGTCCAACAAATGGCGCCATAGGGAGCTGTTAGCGGAGGTCGGAGGAAGGTGGCAACGGCGGTGGAGTTGCCTCTTAAGGCTCTGGCGAGGGATAACGCTCCAATGAAACCTCTCATTATTGCTAGCTGACCAAACTCACCAACACCAACGAGAAACAAGACGATAGAAGCTTCCAGCAGGGTTTTGGTAGGGTTTTTATCTTTTTTAATCTTAATAATTTTGTTAAATAAAATCTTTTAATCTTAATTAGTTTTTTATCAACAACTTTTTTTTACTCAAACAACAAATTTTTTGCTTTGCCTAAACTTTTAGGTTCAAGTTTTTTTATCTTTTAAAACATAAGTAAGGTTGTTTAAATCATAATTCAGCTGTTACTTAAATTGAATGTTATAATTTGGATCCGAATGCGATATTCACAATATGAATTATTTACAGTGGTAGAAAATAAACATTGGTGAACTTCAATTTTTTTTAAAAGGTTTTTTTATGTATAAAATATTATTATTATTTAAAGAAAATTTTTATTGAAAATCTTACACTTAGTTTTTAGATTTGAAAAAATGTAGACAAAATTCAAGAACTTCGTATTTTCATCCTCTTTTTTGTATTTTATATTCAAATTAATATTATTTAAAAAGGTGTAATATTAATATTATTTAAAAAAGTGTAATGTGATAACTTTGTGATCCTAAATTACTGTGTTGTAACGAGCTTAATCCATTATTTTTAATATGATCACATTTATAACTAATGTGTAATAATAATATAAAATTTTAGTTACACAAACTACTACAAAAAAATTAACCATTAATTTTATAAAAATATGGATGAGGTAAAATTTGAGATTTTTTGGTAAGTATTTCATTTTAATATTGATTTGGTGCGATTACACTTAACTACACCGTTATAATATAATTTGTTATAATTTCACTAAAAACTAATGTGAAATAATTATATTTATGTATTTTAATGATATATAAATTATGAAGTTATGTAAATTGATAATTTGTCATGTATGTTTCTATTTGATTTTTCATATTAACATAACAAACATTTTGAATATTATTTAAAAGTTTACGGGACATATCATCTAAAAAGTTAGTAGTAAAACCAATCAATAAATAACCCTTTTATTAAAGTTTAGTTATCTCTCGACCAAAATATAATTTGTAATATATTTATATTTAGAATTGAAGGATTGAAATAAAAGATTTATTTAATATTATTTCATTAAAGTTTTAAAAAATTATTCATTTTAAACCCAGGACTTTTTAGATATCATTCAATTTTTTATTTCCTCCTAACTATTCATTTATATTATTTTAAAACAAACTACTTAAATTTTACTTTAAAATCTTTATGATAGATAAACACAAAACAATTTAAATATGATAGATAAACACAAAACAAACTACTTATATTTTATTTTAAAATCTTTACAAAATAATTTTAAAATTATTAAATATGAAAAGTATTATTTTTTAATACGTAACAAATGGACATTTACTAATAACTGGTTTACCATGTTTTCTTTTTTTGTATAAAAAAACAGTACCATGTTTTTTGGGGTTGACAATGATGTCAAGCAGGGGTGTAAATGTCAATATAAACAATCCTATTGTTGGGGAAGTTTGGAGGAAGTCCAATTCCTTGGACAGTTTGGAATTGAATAACTTTGCTGCTTCATTGTATTTCTTATTGGACTTTCTAAATACACCCCCACTTAGAGTCCTCAATGATGGTAAATACCCAATAGGTTGCTACACTGAATACTCCAATTCTGCGTGCTCCAAATTGATATATAATTCCTTCAATTAAAGTTTACTTCGATTAAAATTTTTAACATCCAAAGAAAAACATCAATCTATAATTCGTGTGTAGTCGTGTATTTTCTCTAAAATAAAATATAAACAAAAATAATATCAGATATATTAAATTTATTTATTTATTTATATTTTTTGTTTATATTTAATTTCAGAATAATAGTTTTTATTAATATTTAAATTTTTTTATTGAAAAAATGAAACACCTTAATGAAATCAGAGACTTTGTTGAGCATAAGGTCAGTATAAGCAGGAACATCATAGTATAATTGTCTGGTGCGAATAGTAAAACAAGTGTTGGCCAGGTCATCACTTCCAGTTACCACAAGGTAAAGAGTGTTGTTGGCTAAGATGTAATTTGTCTGCTGTTCTCCAACCATACCTTTAAGCTTCTCTGTGTATTCTTTGAACATCTCTACTTGATCTGACATTGAAATCACTGACTTATTTATAAATAGTTTTACAATTACATATCACAAGTTATTTATAAAACAAAGAATAACAATTATAGTTTGATTATTTATTTATTTGTTTATTTATTATTATTATTATTATTTATTTTTTTTTTCATGCATACCACAACTTTAGGTGTTAAAGGATCGTATTCAGTAACAAGGTTGGTTGGTTTGAGATTTGGATCTAAATAAGCTGGTAAAAGCTCCTTAATACCCAATATTCAGCTGAGACCAAATAAGTAATTATGTAATAGTGCTGTCACTTGTATCATATATTAAATCATTATGATTTATTTTACAAGACACAAGAGTGATATTAACACCGGTAATAATTTAATAAAACTAACTATATTAATGTATTAATGTTAAACATCTATATGATTTAAATATTAAGACATATTTTCGATAAAAAATATCCATTCTAAATAATTCTATAATCAATACACGTTTAATGGATAATATATTTTATACAATGGCATTTTGTAATTAATTATATCATCCCACAAATTTAAAATCAAATTATCAAATCGTATCACTTGTCATATATACTCATGAGATAAGATATTATTAAAATCGTGGAGAAAATATATTTGAACTAAAAAAATATACTATCAATACCTTCTCTAATATTTTTTGTAATCATGTCTTCTCTATAATTGGTTATAAAGAACATATCTCCATAACTAATCTACATGTATATAAAAATCATTTATTGTATCAGTTTTTATTATTATTTTTTTATATAATTAGATTTGATTTTACAAAATCAGTTAATAACTAATTATATTAATAACCAATTTTTCAATAAGTATTTTATGTTAATACTAATTTGGTGCGAGTACACTTCCGTGCACCGTTATGATAGAATTTTGTGCATAATTTGTCATATATCTTTCTATTTGATTTTCTCATATTAACAAAAGTTTTTAATATTATTCAAGTGTTTACCAAGGAAACACTTTACTTAAATGAGATACCACCTAAAAAATTATTGCACAGTACAATCCCACTTATTTGAAAGAATTTAGTTTAACGAACGATCAAAATAATTAATCATTAAATTTTAGTCACCTCTCAACCAAATCCTCAATTTCTTAAGATATTTATTTTTTCTCTTTAGAATTACAGGGTTGAAATAAAAGTTTTATTTAATATTATTTTATCAAAGTTTCAAAACATTATTCGTTTTAAAAATATGACTTTCTATATCTTCATTACATTCATTCAATCTATCTATCCCATCTTATATTTGATTTGTTCCATGGATTTTCTCTCAATATATAAGTCTATATTATTTAAAAATAAAAATATGTATTTAGTTTAATTAAAAATAATCGAACTATAGTAAGATTTTTAAATTTTAAACTGATAAAATATTGATTAAATAGTAGGTCTAATTTCAACTACATTATATTTAATACACTATCTATTTTCTTAATAAACGCAAAACTATAAAAAGGTGTTTATAAAATAAATAATGAATACAAAATTCGTAGAGAATCTAATTACAATTTTTGTAGAAACTAATAAATAAGTATTATCTAAATAAATAAAAATAATATAATTGAGAATCCAGAAAGATAAAAAAAAAAAAAAACAAATCCAATATTTGGGCCATGGCCCAATTCTCCCAACTTTTATCCAACCCTATAAAATCACATGCTTCAGCAGCTTAGATACGACCTATTCTCAACACTCGCTCCGAACCCTAAAATTAAACACTTCCTTCATCACCTTAACCTAGCTCCACTTTACAAACCCAAGTTATCCGCCTTCGCATTAAACAATCACTTTTAGAAGTCATATTTCAGGTATGTCGATCCACCTTTGAATATTTTCTGATGTCTCGTGTTAATTAAATTATTTTGTTAAATCAAATAGTATATAAAATATTAGGATAATTTGCAGTTCTTTTTATCATCTAAGGTTTGTGTATGATTTGGGTGTAGCCGTAGTTATTTGTTTTAGGTTGTCTGTTAATCTGATAATGAAATTATTATCTATCATATACATTTGTATTGGGAACAATTCTTGTTGCATTCTTAGCTGTTTTTTCACTTCACTGTATATATCGATTTAATTTAATTTTGTTTGTTGGAGAATCTGTACTTGTTCTGTTGTACACTCTTCTTTGAGTATACAGAAATTAAGGGTTTAATTGAATGAATTGTTGGCACGAAAGTTTCTTATTTGAATTTTTCAATGGATGCAGGTTGGAGTCTATACAAAGTTAAATCTGAGAAAGTTGTTCGATTAAAGTTAAAAAATATTGTCCAGCCACTATTATGGCTGTACATATGAAATATCGTCTTATTACTTACTCTGAAGAGATTGTCGATGGACAACCTATATTTGTATCATCAAATTGTCTTCCAACCAAGGCGTTGAAATATGAACCTGCAGGTCATTCTTTTCATTCAGCTGCCCTTAAACTTCTTGGTGTTAAGGAGGAAAAGGACAAAGAAGCTGATATTAAGAAAGTGGTCGAGGAGAAAGAACAGACTTATCTGCCTTCTGATTCTTATAGTAGCAAGGGCAAAAAGAAATCCGGTGATGGAGATAAGCAGCAGCAGGATCACTATGCATTATTGGGTTTGAGCCATCTTAGGTATCTTGCTACAGAGGACCAAATAAGAAAAAGCTATCGTGAAACTGCTTTGAGGTTTCATCCGGACAAACAGGCTTCTCTTGTTCTTTTGGAAGTAACTGAAGCTGCAAAACAGGCCAAAAAGGAGGAGATAGAAACTCATTTTAAGGCAATCCAGGAGGCGTATGAAGTGTTGGTTGATCCTTTAAAGAGGAGGATTTATGATTCTACTGACGAGTTTGATGATGAAATTCCCACTGATTGTGCTCCACAAGACTTCTTCAAGGTGTTTGGCCCTGCTTTTTTGAGGAACGGGCGGTGGTCTGTTACTCAACCAATTCCGTTTCTTGGTGATGATAAGACTCCAATAAAAGAAGTTGACAGTTTCTACAATTTTTGGTACTCCTTTAAGAGTTGGAGGGAGTTTCCCCATGCCGACGAGTTTGATCTCGAGCAAGCTGATTCTCGGGATCATAGAAGGTGGATGGAAAGGCAGAATGCAAAACTGTCGGAAAAAGCTAGGAAAGAAGAGTATGCGCGTGTTCGCACTCTTGTTGATAATGCTTACAAGAGGGATCCTAGAATATTGAGAAGAAAGGAAGAGGAAAAGGCTGAAAAGAAAAGGAAAAAGGAGGCCAAGTACATGGCAAAGAGGTTGCAGGAGGAAGAAGAAGCCAGAATTGCAGAAGAGGAGAAGCGACGAAAAGCAGAGGAAGATAAACTAGCTGCTGAAGCTGCTTTGCAACAGAAGAAGGTGAAGGAAAAAGAGAAAAAGCTGTTGCGGAAGGAGCGAACTCGCCTTCGAAATCTCTCGGGAACTATCTCATCACAACGTGTACTTGACATTTCCGTAGACGATGTAGAAAAGCTTTGCATGTCATTTGATCTTTTACAGCTGAGGGGTTTATGTGAGAAAATGGAAGGCAAAGAGGTGCTGGAGCAAGCAAAAGCTATAAGAGATGCACTGAGTTGCGAGAAAGACGATGCTGATGAGAAAAGCAATCAAAGTATTCAACAAAATGGGTCTGTGAAGGCTAATGGAAACAGTAGTTCTCTTGAAGCCTACAAAGAGAAGAAGGAGAAGCCTTGGACCAAAGAAGAGATTGAGCTATTGAGGAAAGGGATGGTTAAGTTTCCCAAGGGAACTTCAAGGAGATGGGAGGTTGTTTCAGAATACATAGGCACTGAAAGATCTGTTGAGGAAATTATGAAAGCAACAAAAACCGTTCTCCTTCAGAAGCCCGATACATCCAAAGCTTTTGACACTTTTCTTGAGAAAAGGAAACCTGCTGTATCAATTGCATCTCCACTGTCAACCAGGGAAGAATTGGAAGGGGTTTCAATATCAGCAACAACACCTGAAAATAGTACTGCTGCCACCTCAACAACAACACCAGAAAATAGTACTGCTGCCGCCTCAACAACAACAACAACACCTCCACCACCAACAGCAACGCCCATACCAACACCAGCGGTAACAACAACAACAATTAACAGCACCAGCTCAGAAGAGTCTCAAGGAGTTTCCGAACAAGATGCATGGTCTGCAGTGCAGGAGAGAGCACTAGTTCAAGCTTTGAAAACCTTTCCAAAGGAAGCTAATCAGAGATGGGAGCGAGTATCTGCAGCTGTACCCGGAAAGACTGTGAATCAATGCAAGAAGAAATTTGCCATGATGAAGGAAAATTTCAGGAACAAGAAAACTGCAGTTTGATATTTCTCATTCATAGCCCACATCCGTGAATTTTTTCCTACTGCTTTTTAGATTTTACAACTTAAGTTGTCTTTATTTTTTTAGAGCAACAGCCAGTAATATAGATTGGTTTCGAATTCCTTCATATCCTTAGCAGTTGCATCAATCTGATGACTATGCAATTTTCTCAAGTATTTTCTACTTCATACCTTAGTATTTTGACCATTATTTAAAACCAACATTCTATCATATTACGGGATATATGTACCATTTTTGGTTTGAAAGAGAGCTTGGCATCTTCATAATATTTGTGTTGTCAGCTGTCTCCTATACATGCTTCTTCATATTTATTCATCTTTTAATGTTAAATATTCGCATTTATTCATCTTTTAATGTTAAATAATTGCGTAATATTTTTTTTGCAATGATTTAGGTAATGTGCAGGTTGGCCAAGTAATTTATTCTTTGGCTTAAGAGCAATACATATCCTTTCAATTGAATTAGGGAACATTTAAGTAAAAAGTCTGATTAAGTATTTTTCGGCACATTTAGGAGCATCTTTTCTGTTAATATACATTTGAGAACAGTTTTGAGTAAAGTTTCTACAGGTGTCAATCTACAACAACATAGATGCCACCACATCACACTTAAATATTATTTTGGTTGGGTCACAACTAAATGCACAATCTCCTGTTATTCACTTCACTACTAGTACTTCGCTTTGCTACTTAAATTTCAATCCTTTACTTGGCATTAATAACTCCACCATTTGTTGCTTTTTTGTTCTCTCGTTTATTTTGCAAAAGTTTTCATTCAATAAAATCCACAAGCAGCACAAAGTGTGCAAGCTTAGAATATTACAAGCAAATAACAAAGGTACAAAATACACAGCATATATTCAGTTCCACCCCAATATCACCGCAAGACCAAAATAAGCATATTTGTCCTGAACCTATACTTTTAACAATTAAGCAAATTGAGATTCAGCATAACATTAGATTAGAGTCTAGTTTCAGGCCTTCAACATGTGAGATTTTAAAATATCAGAAAAATCAATACTCCAAGACCATATATATCATGGTAACTTCGAGCTACATGATTTTTGACGGATAGCTAGCTTTATGTCACCGCCTATTACATGGTAGACAATACGGAAAAGCAATTTTCTGATTCAAATGGCCAGTGGGGGATTGAGTATGTGAACCGTTTAGATGAGCTAAAGGCGTACTTGAAAAATTGAGTGAAAAAAATAATTCGACCACAGTGGGAGTCGAACCCACGACCTTCTGATCCGAAGTCAGACGCGCTAATCCACTGCGCTATGCGGTCTTGTTTGAATATCTTCTCCTTGAAACCAAGTTATCCACAATACGATTAATTACCTTGATGAACCCAATGGTTCTTGGTTCGTTCCTTAGCCGTGCAACCATACAATCCCGTAACATTACATCCATATTCACTTTTCACAGGACATTTGCATTTAGAGAATTCTTCACCCAATTTTATCAAATAAATAAATAAATAAAATTTTCAAAAGATCTGATATATACTTACATTCATATGACCTTGAGTTTGTTAATGAATAATCTTTTCGAAAATTTTATATATTGTTTACTGTTTGAGAATTGCAAGATGGGTCATTTTGTTGATAATGAATCCTTCCTTAATTTATAAATTTATCCACTTTATGTCTGCGACTCCAATGTAGAGGGGTCCATACCTACAAAGACACCTCGAGTTCAAATTAATTCGTTAAACCCTTATAGATCTTGAGTACTTCTCTTTTGGTGATGCATTAGCTGAAAACTTATCAGCATTAAACACAAAATTGAATTTAATTAATGTAAATTGTCATCTTGTTAAGAAAAAGTGACAACTTTGCCATGCCCCATCCATCAAGGTACAACCTAGATAGGAAGTTTATAAACTCCATCCCACTCCTGCATAAGCATTGACAAAATGCTATTTTCACTAGAGTTCTGAATCAAAAATCTGTGGGGTTACGATGAACAACGACATAATTGTTATTTTAGCATAACCAAAGAAAATAATTTATGATTTTGAGAAGACCAAAAACTACAAAAGACTAGTTAAACCATTACATACTCTAGATTAATGTATCTGCATTATTGATAAAAACTCAACTCTCTAAATAACATCTAAATATGTAGTTTATAAAATGAATTATTCTTCCGGTATTTAGTACTAAATTAAGTTAAATAGGTATCTCATTGTAAAGCAAAAAAGTATGTTGTGTAGTCACGAGAGTGTTTGTGTAAACACTGCTCTCTTTCTTTTTTTATTTATTTATTTATTGATTTTATTTAATAAATTATATTAAAATAAATGATTATTTTTTAAATATAAAGATATAAAACTAATTGATCATGCCTTTTCCTCTTTAATATACTATTTATTAATTTATTTTGAAGTGTTTAGTATAAACCAATTTTCCGATCACAATTTAAAAACAATTGATTTTATTATTTTACTATATGATTGTAATTGATATTATAAAATAATTCATCAACCAACGATTTGTGTTGGTTCTCAGTGTAAAAATATTTACACTTGTATGTTTATTAAACTCATATTGCTTTTACAATAACAGTTGAATTATAAAGAATGAAATCTATACATCTTATAGACATTTTGAGAGAGAACAGAATTAAGAGAGTAGGGTGATATAAGTGAGATGGAGAAAAAATTAAGGAGTTAATTGAATGCAAGTATTATTATCTTATGATAAAATAGACGATGCACTACTAGTGTATTATTATCTCACTAAGAAAATAGATAAATTTTTTATTTTATTATCTCACTAAAAATTTATAGTTGTTATCAATAAATAACCAATCAACTAACTATATGTATGATTAAATATTATAGTAAAAGATTTTAAATTGATAATGCATAATCAATAAACTTTATTTTATTAAAAATATCTTAGTGCTTCACTTTAGGTTTTTTACTTCTTTAGAAAAACATTTTTTTTTATTACTAGCACGTTCAACGGGATTTGAATCCAAATACCTTAACATTCTTCATTTTTAATCGCTAGAGTAAAACATCAAAACAAGAGTGATGCTATGTAGTTATAAAATTTGTCAACACGAACTTTGATTAAGGTAGACAAAACTAGCCAAAAAAAATATAGTGCATTAAGTTGGTTTTGTTGTTTTTTTTTCTAAAATTACAAAAAAAATATTAATATATTATTTTTGAACATTTTTGGAGAAAGTGGAAGTTATCGTTTGTAATAGAGATTTTCTAAATGACATCTCTAATGGCGATTTCATGTTGTTTTAATTTATTTATTTTTTTAAATTATAGAAGTTGTTTTTTTTACAAAATAATATTATTCTATCTTTTGTTGTTGTTGTTTTTTATTTTTATTTTTTATGAACCATTAAACTAATAAATTTAATGTTGAATATGACATCAATACAAATTGCTGAAATTTTGTCATAAATCTTATTTTGATGAAGTCTTGGTACATCATGAATTTGTTCTTTCTCATCTTCTTATTTTTGATGATTGCGTAGAGGGAACTGTTGCAGAAGAATCACTTCCACGTTGAGTCCATTTAAATATTTTATTCAATGGAGTATATTATAATAAGTATTTAATGTGAACGCGCATGATTGATGTGGTGTATAAAAATAAGCACAGCGAGACAATTGAGTCTCAGACGATATTAGAATATAATATAGATTTTGTTGTGTTGGACATTAGTTTTTGGAAGAAAAAGATATTAGATAGATTGTGTTGCTTTTTGGGTTCGAAAAACCGTTTTAAAATACATTTATGTCATCGAAGATATTACTAAGTTGAGTTGCGGACTAGGTTGCTCTTTTTAAGACATTTCGTCAATCACGAAGTCCCCTATATAAGACAACTCAGACAAACTATATCGGAGTTTTGTTGCACCGCATAAAATTGTTCTAGAATTACACTCTCAATATGACAGTTAATAATTGTTTCTCTTAATATCATACTAACCACTTGAAAGAAAGAAAAGAAGATGAAACAAAAAGGAGGAAGTAGAAAAAAATATCGAATTTTCGAAGAACTTTTGGTGTGTTTTTCTAACCGAACAGAGTCCTCTATTTATAGATGAACTCAACAACTCAATGAGAGAAAATTCCGTGATCCATCAAATTGGATCCACATAAAATTACAAAAATCTGATGCGCGAATCCATAGATACCTAAAACGCAAAAAAAAAAAAAAATTAGGTTTTAACATGGGCAAATTGATGCTCCAATTCACAGAAGAAATTGACCTATTAAAAATAGTTTTTTCTATGTGATCATACTTTTTTATTTTTTCAATTAACACAAAATAACTCTGATGATTATCATTATTTTCAACTATCTCTCGTTATCATTTTCAACCAATTAATTTTCTATATCATTTTGAATTTTTACAAAATCAAATCATATAATTGTAACTTAGTTTAAATTCGAGATTTAAAGGCTTGACATGAACTACATGTTTATCTCATTTATTTCACTTATTTTTTTCGTAGAATAATTCCATTAGTATGAATTTACGAAACACATATCGAAAAAGTTTACGACATAAATAAAAAGGCAAATAAACCAAACAAGGAGAAAAGAAAACACACCCCACTACTTATTATGGATTTAATCGATGGTGCATTCAACATATAAAAGAACTGCACACATCATTTCTGTGCACCCCTAATTCAAAAACAACATAGGTGGTCACAAAAATTCACCAACAAAAAATAACACAAGATTTTCATCAGTCACCTCTAATCAGCAAGATTACCGTCGCCGATTATTTTATTTAAATAATAATAACAATAAAATAAAAGACTAACTGAGTAAGTAATTAATACGTTCCCCAGTAACTAATACTTCACCGGAGACGTAAAAGTCGCCGGAGATTATTAGTTGCTCCGGCGTCAACAACACTACCCGCAGCCTCTGCGTTGCAACTGAGTTTTGATCGCAGAGAAAACTTTGGCAACGGTAAACTACTCGGCGGTGGAGAGAGATTGAAAACCGTCTCAGAAAGAACGTCGAAGTTTCCCGATAATACCCTCGGCATAAAAACAACGGGTAAATGTTTCGGGTCGGGTCCCCATGGATTATCCATAAGAAACTCCGATGTTAATTGTGTTCCCGATCTCTTCTTTGCTTCTTCTCTTTTCGTTGGTTTTGATTTCTTTGGTGTAAGAGACATGTCTCTGGTTGTTCTGTTTTTTCGAGAGAAATTACCACTTTGAGTAGTGTTAAGGCTTCGTGGAATTAAAGGCTTGTGATGAAGAATTTTGGAAACGTGTGGAAGAGGAAGAAGTGGTGGTTGCTTTGAATATTTTCCATGTTGTTGTGAATTTGAAGTGGGAAGAGGAAGATTCAAGATACCTGCATATGTTTCGAAATTCTCAGAGGTGTTAGAAATGAAATTACCTCGTTTGTTTTTGTTTGGGGTTTTGATTTTTGTTTGTTTGATTGTCGTAATAGATTGATGTTGTTGTGTTGCGTTTTGAGTCAAAACGGCATCCATCGAGATTAAAATGAGAGTGAGTGTTGTGAGAATGAGATTGAATTTAGATGAGACAGAAAACAAAGGGAAACAAACAACAACAATTAAAACAGGCGATGATGATCTTTTTTTCAAAATAAACAGATCAGTAGCCCGTGAATAAGTTTATACAAATATGAATATCTATAATACTAAGAGAGGACTTTATCTATTATTATTATTATAAGTAGATACTACTAGATATGATAAAAATGAGTTGAGAGGAAGAAACGTAAGAACGTGAAGTTTTTGGTAGAAGGGGATCCTGCTTTTAAAAGAGACGGATCTTTCTTTATTTTCAAGCATGCGACTATTCATGTCCTCACGCATACCTTTTCATAACATAAAATACTCAACGGCTTTTTTCTATTCTTTTTTAAAATAATTAATTAATATTTGGAACATCTGAAGACTAATTTAATTAATACCGACTAATTATACAATAGTACTGCTATTAGTGTACTAGTATTGTGATTTTTATTATTTAATAAAATAAACAATTTAATACAGGCCAAAAATAAATAAATAATTAATTTAATAATTATTTTCTCACGTCGTAATTTCTCCTAATTTGCCGACAACTGCTACGGTCGGCGACATTTCTTGTGAGAGTAAATTGCAATACTAGAACACCGTGGAATACTGTAGGGCGGCAACCGCCGGAGCGTTGAGAACCGTTGGATTTTGTTTTTTTAAAATAGCCGTTGACAAGAAAGCGACCGTTGATATATTCATCGAGTTCCTCGAAATATGTCTGAGTCAAATGAGTTGGCAGGAATCCTAGCCATACACGTCCCTGTTAAGGTGGGTCCCAGATCTAATTATTTTCTTTATTGGCTCGTGACCTCATGTGCCGGGAATGTCCTAGGACTCTCCATTTTTCAACCAATGGCATGGCTTGGGTAGTGATTTGATGTTGAGTATCAATGTGTATTATCTACCAATAAGAGGAGCCAGCTTATAAGCTAAGTTTTACTACTAGCTTGGTTTTGTTCATCAACACGAATGGCATAACTTTTGTTTCGACGTGGAGAAAAGTAAGGCGAAAAAAAAGTAGAGAGGAGCAACTGGCGCGTTGCTCTAGGGGAAGGATATTATTTCCCACCTAGACAATATTTTGGATTACTTTGTGTTGGGGGAATAAGGATCAAGAATGAGTAAGAAATTCACTAATAATTCTTGTTATTTTTTTAAATGATTACACTAAGGAAATAATTATGTTTTTCGATTTTATATTTTTTAACTTTTTTAAAATTATTAAATTAATTAACACATAAGTAAAATTGTAAATCTGAAAAAACAAATAAAAGATAAATTGCGAATAAATAATAAGTTGATTGATTGTGTATGTGTCAATGAAATGTACGACGAATGTTTATACAAAAAAATATATCATACTTGACAAAACATTGTGACTTCTACTATCTAGGTGTCACTCACCTTATTCGGCTAATCTTATAGGTAGTGTTTTATTTCTATAAGTTACATGGTTGGATTTGGTTTTCCTCCACTTTACAACACCAGCCCTACAATTTTCTTTATCCATTTATACATTTCTGCCCATATTTGTGCTTTATAAAAATAACCTTTTAGGTCTTAAAATTGAATTATCAAGTTCCATGTGCTTTTTACGATTCTTACATTTCCACTTAACTGAAATTAATAGTCACAAGAAAAAGAAATTTTGAATTGTGACCATTTTAAAATTTAGTTCATACACTTTAATTGATGTTTTACTCAAGATTAAACTTGGTAATCAAAAATTGATTATACGAAGTTAACAAGTTTTAAATAAAAATAATAATTGTGAACTGTGATTTCTGTGTGAAAATAATTAAAGATAGAAAGATCAAACACAAAAAGTATACTCGTTCGCCCAACTCAGACTAGTCTAGTTCTCACAACCGTGAGATTTTCACTATGTGGTTCAGAACCAGGATGTTCTCCTTCGTACATTTTCTCTTGATCACACATTGATCAATTACAATCTTTTCATTTCAACCTATAAAAGATTTTTACATTCACCTTTAAATCTAGGGAAAAAAATTACAAACACATTCAATCTAATATAAAAAAAATAGATTGAGTTAATTTCAATGTGTTTGATAAAATAAATGTTTGAGATCTAACGATTCTCAACTATTTGTTTGAGATAAATAAAGATAAACTCGAGAAATGATGATTTCCATATATAGTGAAGAGAGTTAGAGTTTGTTTAAAAAGTTTTTTGACTTGTGATTACTTGAACAAGTGTTGGTAAATTGCAAATTGAACTATTGTCTCAATCTTCCAATTGATCTTCAATTTGTAGATGATAAGAGACTTTGAATATTCAGTTTAAACTGAATATAGTCGTTGGACACATTTCCTAAGGTGAAAACAATCTTTTGAATCAATCCTTTTAAGTTTAGTGTAATTCTATCCAAAAAGTTATTGATCAATCCATAACATTCTTGCTTTGCTAAAGAATGGAGAAAAACTAGAATGTTGGGTAGTTTGTCATATGATCATTGGAGCAATTTCCTAAATTGAGATATGTGCAACAAATCATGTCAAACAGTACTTTGTAGTGTACTTTTGAGCTTTCTACTTGTTTTCAACTAATCAATATGGAAATAACAACTGCAAATCAATCTGCATGTGCTTTTTTGCAAGTGGACATTCACTATTTGACTTATTGAGACTTTATTACTTTTGGGTGGCCCGTGTGCAAATTATATCAATCAAGAATAGACTTTTAGTGATCCCAAAACTGATTATTTGTCTCTTGTCTTTTTTTTAAAACAATTAAAATGTTATGCAACCATTATGTCATCAATTTAGAGATCAATATGAGTACCATTTTGCAGATCAATCTGCATAACATTTTGCATATTTGTTTCTGCAAGTAGACCTTCAAATATTAACTTTAATTGCACATTAAATGTTTGAAAGTCTATGTGCGAAATGTCAACTGATTTGTTGCATGTTGCCCATCCAAAAAGATCCTTATTGTCAATTGTTCTATAATAGATCAACCAAAACATTCTGGTGAATACTCTCCCATCATTCTTTAAACAAATTACTTATTAAGTGACTTAATCTTGAAATGATTTCATCTTCAAAGTTGATTCTTGTCATTTTATTGATTTGATAAGAATATTTATGAGTGCAATAAACTTGTTCATCATGATAACATTATTTCATAACAATTAAGAATGTTATTTTCTATGTGAGAGGAAAAATCTTTTGTTGAAGCAACATTTCCTACAATTTTTCTCAGTTTTACACATGTTGTGTTTTGTCTGTCAAGTATCCTTGAGATATTTTAGTATATGTGTGAATATATTTGACATTTTTTTTCTTCATGAAAATACTATTTTGAAGATGCAATAATCATTATCTTGAATGATTTATATAGTATATAATATATTACTTTTGATATTCTTTCATAAATATGTTCTTTGACTTCTTTATTTATTTTCATATATGTTTGAATCTATTATATATCGTTAGACATATTTCTCAAGTTATCAAATGATCATTTTGATATTTCTCCTTCTTCTTTGGTCCAGAATATTATGAACACTTTTGCATTTGATTTTTGAGACAACTTTTGACTTGTTTGATTCTCACAAATTCATAAACCTATTAGGAAAATTGTCTTCTAATATCTCCATGTAATAATATTTTAACGCTACTTTGTTTCTTTCATAATTTAGTAGATACTTTTGCACTTGTTGACGTGAAAGACTTTTTTGTTTGTTCACTTATGTGATTCATGTTCCTTCAATAAAATTTAGGCTTAATTGCAGTTTTGATCCTCCTATTTTAACTGAATCGCGAAAGTAGTCTCCCCCATTTTGTCTCTCCCCAATTTTGGTCCCCCAAGCAGAATTTTGGTCCAAAACTTGATGAAATTTCATTTTTTTTGCATTTATTTAAGTCACACAATGCCTCAAGATCTCATTTGCAACAATTGTACATGAAATATATGATCATAAATGGTGTAGTACGGCTTTAAAAACTAAAATTTCATCAAATTTCGGACTAAAATTATGTTTGGGAGACCAAAACTGAGGAGAAACAAAATTGAGTGACTATTTTCGCAATTCAGCTAAAATAGGGGGACCAAAACTGCAATTAAGCCTAAAATTTATCTGCAATCATCAGAAGATCATCATTCATAAAACTTAAACATTTATTTCATAAAGTTATTGTCATTAAAACATATATAAAAAAAGTTTTTACCTCAACAGCCACGACCCTATTGAGATTTTTGTTGACTTGAAATTTTTTGCCCAACTCGTATTTGAATGCTCTCAATTCACTAGTTTTTCATTTGACCACTTAGACATCGACTAAGCCCAATTCCATAGTTGGCCATTCTCGACTATATCTTAGATTGTTATTTTTTTATTTAAACAAATGACATTTTGTGTCGTGTTATCATCATTATACCCAAAAAAATAAAAATAGTCTCTATAAACCCCTTCTCGATTTATGAATTGATGTAAAACCATTAAATCATATTGATTCATTTACCAAGATGGTGATCCCATTTTTTCAATTAAGTGTAATGCTTAATTACCTCTTCATATGCTGACTTTTCCTATAAATAGTGTTAACCGAACTGAAATGTTCACTTTCCTAACAAATGTTCTGCAATATTCCTACTTGCTTTTCTTACTTCCTTGTTATCTTATATTATTATTATTGTTTTTTTAAGCACTTTTTTCGTTAAACCTAACACCACCATATCTTAATTTGATTCACAAAATCGTTCTAACTGTTGTGGTGATAGTGAATTCGTGATGACTCTAACTTGGAGTCTTCATCTTATTTCTCTTTAGAGGTCTTAATGAATAGGAATGTTAAGCCTCTGAAGTAAATCACGATTGACAATAATGGAGGACATGCGGCTTGACCATAATATTTGAAAATATAACGTGGATTTTTTATGCAATGTCAAACAACCTATCTAACGGTGAACTCAATATGAGTTTTTAGATGGGGTCACTGTGCCACATCATCTTGACGCAATTCATTCATTTTTTACTCCAACGGTGAACTCAACATAGTTCAAGTTCTACTATGCCACATCACCTTAAATCAACTCATTCATTTTTTACGGTTTAACTTTTAAAAAATCATATTATATTTTATTACTTTAATTTATACATTAATATTTAATTTTATTATAACTTAAAATATTAATTTAAATGAAAAATAAATAAAAAAGTACGTTAATAAAAACTTTAATAAACTTCTGTAACAAAAATTGTGAAGAAAAAGTATGAGTAACAAATTGTTTCTATTAATGAGCTAACAATCGTAATTAAAGGAGAAAAAAAAGGCTAACGGTGGTATATTAACTAAAAAAAAGCTAATGATTACAAAATTATTATTATTTAATAAATTAAAAAGAAGTTAACAACTATAAATTAATAAAAAATGATAAATTTATTATTATTATTATTATTAATAAATTAATAAAAGGTAGCGGTTATAATTATATTATTATTAAATTGTGAAAGTAGATAGAAAAAAATAAAAAGGTAAATGTTATGAGCACCGTTCCTTCTTGACGGTACCGTGATGACACATTGGCACAACTCCAACGGTGAACCCACAAATAGAACTCATTTTCACTCGCGTTAGAGATGCTCTAATAGAACTAACTCAGTGCGTGGTAAGTGTCAACTGGGCTACGATCTTGATGGCTAGAGTCCTCTTATTCGGCTTAAGGCCCAAAAGAAGGAAAATAAGGTTTCAACATAGATTAGAGCATCTCCAAACGTAGTCAAATAAGTGTCCACCAAACGTGTAATTACGTAACTTTCAGTTTTTTGCGAGTTCACCATTAGAGTTGTGACATGCTGTCGGTGCTCTCATGAAGGAACGATACTTTCATAATTTAATAATAATAAAATTATAACGTTACTTTTTTTTATTAATAATAATAAATTTATAATAGTTAGTGAGTCATATTTAATGAACGTTGTAGTAATAAATGATGTGTTGCTCCAAGATGTAATGATGTGTTGCTCTAAGATGATGTGACACGGACTTTATCTAATGAACTCTATGGTGAGTTCACCGTTGGAGATGCTCTTACACTCCCACTTGCATGACGGGACAATCCAAACTTCTTCAACATATACCATATTTTTCTGTCCATTTAGAAATTACCATCTTTCTATTGTATTTCTTTTGATATATTGCATTTCATTTAATTGAAAATTTGTTTTAATTTTAATCATGTACATTTGAATTCAAGTTACATTATTGTTTATATTTTATTATTAATATAATTGTATTGAATATATTTTTATTATGTGTGTCATTTCACTTACACTAATAATATTAAAATCTCACATTCCTTTTTCGCTTATTTTTTTTATTTTTATTTATTTTTACTCTTCTCTCTATTACATTTTCAACGTCATTCTATCTATTTTTTTTAACACCGTAAGTTGTCTATTAACACCTTCACTTTCACCAATAATTCAACTTGTGTAACTCTTAGTTATTAACGAGATGCTTCCAGTTATATATGGTCATCCCCTGTTTGGTTAGGCGTGGTCATATTGAACAAGTTGTTGAATTGATGAAAGTGAACACAACAGAAAAACAATTCAAATCGTAAATTTTACTTTTTATATTGTTACGTGATTGTATTTCAAAACTTGGTTTTCTCAATTATATGAATTGGTATGATTGTATCACTCATCCCACAACTTAATACCATGCGAAGAGAGGTTAAAATACAACTTTGTCGAGCAATAAATTTCAAAATATGTTAGAATTTCATCAGAAACTAAGATATGTTCGAAATTTGAATTAACACTTGTCGATACTCAATGTAACAATTGAATATCGCCAAAAAGAACATATACAAATAAATTTTGAATTTTTTATTGTAGTGAGCAGACAAATGGCCTAACTGCACTTGCCCATAGACAGGATTGCAAAATATTACCCTGTATTGGACAAGCTCGATAGGGTATTGAAGATCACTACTTGCTTCAATTGTGACATTGTCCTAACCAACGATAAGCTCTTATGCAACTCTTCCTCCCATACAAACCTCAAGAGTGACCTAATAATTGCTTCCTACTTATTGACATCTCGTCGCTTGATGGATGGTAAGTGACCATTCATAAAGCAGAGGACGAATTATTAGTTAATGTAAAGACATTAACGGTGGACTAACAATGTTAAGTAAATAGAAATTGTTTGTCACTTTGAGATAAATATAAAGGAGATTAGTATTTACTTTAAAATTAGAGAACTTGTTTGTGTTTGTAAGTAAACCTTAGGGGAAGTTACTAAGTTAGTATAATTTCCCATTTTTTTTTTGAATTGTGATAAAGATGGACAAATGTAAAAATTAAAACTAAAATATATTCCAGGAGTGACAACGAGTAGGGTTTGAATATGAAACTATAATACTCGTTCTATACATGCGGTTAAAAAAAATACTTATACCTGTGTTTGTACTCTATTGGGTATCAACTTTAATACTCATACCCTTACTCTCTGGGTATCCAGGTGTTTGTACTCATACTCATTTTCCACATTTTAACTAAAATAAATCGATAAATAAATGATATAGTTATTATTAAATTTAAAAATTATCCAAATATCTAAAATCTAGTCATAAAGTGTTATAAACCAAATATTTTATAACTTAAAATATTTCAAATGAACGCACATTGCAATACACTTTCAAATATCCATAATAATACTTTATGAAGTTGCAAGTTATGCGACAATATTATTTGAGATTTTTAAAAAAATTGATAGGAAGTTGCAAGTATAATTATAAAATCATGATTAATAAGCCATAAACATTTGGTTATAAAGTCACAATTATTTAACTATTCATCAGAATCAAATTCTTAAAAAGTTTGTAAACGTTTATCTTTCAATTATATATACTGTAGTGGTCAAATAATATCAATATATGCTAAAGTATCAAATAAAAATAATAATTAAACTAAACACTAATATAATATAATAAATTATATATTTTTATAATTGTGATTGTTAGATACTATAGTGTCGGTATCAGCTTCCATATCCGCTTAATTTTGTAGGTAATTACTTATCCTTGTGCCCACACACATTTTGCGGATTTTTACACTATCAATTGTGAATTTTTTTTTTGTAAGTAACCACTAAATGCTAAAATTTAAAAGAAAATAATTAATTAAAATTAATATTAATATAATATAATAAATAATATATTTATATAAATTTGAGTACAAGGATAACTGCATTTATATCCGTTTTATTTTGTAGATAAATTATTTGTCTCTGTACTTATATTTATTATCCAAATTTTTACCTTGTTCCCCGTAGATATTGTAGATTTTTTTACGGATACCTATAGAGTCAGTATCTTACTGCATCTGTAATATACGGCACTCTTTATATCTGTTTCACGTAAAGATGGTGTAAATAGCATAACCATTTCAAATTTGTGCGCGCCGAACTACCGAAGCCCATCGAGACGCATCATTTTTCTCCGAAAATTTAAAACCCCACGTTTTCCGCCATTTCGTTTTCCCCTGCCGGAGAAAATACAACGACGACAACAACAATGGACAACGGCACCCCAAAAACGGGCCCTAACACCGTCACCATTCGTCGGAACCCTCCGCGTAGAGCTCGTCCTACTCCTCAAGGAATCACACCATTCCCTCACGAAGAAATTTTGTCTACGCAACCACTACAAAGTCAAAATCCGTCAACTTCAGAGAACGAGAATCTGAAAGTTTTCCTCAGAATCCGACCAATTCAACCCCCCGATCAAGCTCCACGCGCGAGAGCCAAATCAGCGTGGCCGAAGAATCCAACAAAAAAGATTACAGCAGTGGTTAACACTTCAAAGAAAAAGAGCTCCACAACGTGCATATCAATCAATGATTCACAGTCAGTGACGTTATCAGTTCCGTCGGATTTGCATGAATCGAAGAGAGTTAAATCAGAAACATACGGTGGTTTCTCTCACGTTTTTCCTTCCGATTCATCTCAGGTAAAGTTAAAGGTTTTTTCCTTTCTCGTTTTTTAATCATTGTCGTTTTTTTTTTTCTAGCTAATAATGTGATTGGTGATTTCAGTTTGAAGTGTACGAGAGAATGGTGAAACCCTTGGTGGAGGATTTCCTCAAGGGTAGAAGTGGAATGTTGGCTGCATTGGGTCCCAGTGGCTCCGGGAAGACTCACACCGTGTTCGGATCCCCGAGGGATCCTGGAATGGTACCTCGTGTTCTACACCATATTTTCAATGAGACTGAGCCAGATGGCAAACATAATTCTAGGTATTCTTGTGCATTCCAAACCACCTATACATATATAGAATATAGATAATAATTTATGTTTGGTTTCAAGTTCTACATGAAACCAAACATGAACGAAATGGCTTTGATTGATGTCGGCATCAGATTTCAATTTGTCCTTAGTTCATTGGGTGCGATTTATTTGTTGTATTGTTTGTTTCATTACCATTTTTTAAAATCAATTATGGAATTTTGTGTGTGTCAAGTGATTCCTTCATTTATTTAGATACCTAGTGTAAATTAGATTCTAGCTTCTGAGAGTTTATAAGTTAAAAATAAATATATGGTTCCTCACTCGTGAAATAATCTTTTAGGAGTTTATGGAATTTTATCTAGAAGTCAAACAAAAGAGTTTCTTGAAAAGTAGAGATGTAGAAACTAATTTCAACTTATAAACGATAAGCCTTTGTTTAAATAATTGTACTCAATGTAATATTCTTTTGATAATTTATTTTCTTTAGGCGCTTTTTTGAAAAAATAGGTACTTAATAAATCAAAGGCATCACTAAGCTTAAGTTAAGGTGTAGTGTTCTGTTAGTACTTAGATATGCATTACATGAGACCTTTTTGAGACCTTACTTATCCAAAAAGAGTTGCTGAAGTGCTACTCTTTCCACTTGATGTTTAGGAAGATTCATAAGAATCATACATGGAGAAAACTGTAACTCTCAGTCGATTTTTTTTATAATTTTAACTGTTCTCAGTTATGACACGAACATGACAGCATAGTGACATGCTCTGGAAATCATTTGCTACTGTGCTTGATGGCTTGATCATTTCCCTTGATGCAACTTGCAGGTCCTTTTACATAGCAATATTCGAGATATATTCTGAACGGGGAAAAGCAGAAAAACTGTTTGATTTATTACCAGATGGCGGTGAACTAAGTATGCAGCAGTCCACCGTAAGAGGCCTGAAAGAGGTTGGTTGATAGCTACATCTGTTGTTTTCACCGGATGTGTTTTGTGTTTGACATGATTAATAATATTTTTTTTCACTTCTTGTATTTGTGTAAACAGGTTCTCATCTGTAACGCCGAACAGGCAGAATCGTTGATAGCACAAGCTGTGATAAAACGTGCAACGGCAATGACAAATACAAACAGCCAGTCAAGGTGGGTTGTTAAGTGGGAATTTATGAACGTTTCTCCCTTTCCTCAAAGGAAAAATCCTTTGTTTGTGGCTTTGTGTTTCTTCTAGTGGAAAGCCTAAAATACTATAATAATAGAAAGAGGTTGTTTTTAGTATGTAGTGGGTTCTTTCGCTTGAGGGTACCTATATGACCTAAGTTGTAGGACGCCTGTGCTACAATGGAAATATATCTGACAACTTTTAATAGATGCAGCATGCAAACTATATTCCTGTATTTATATGCTATATCATAGTTGGTTTTCTACCGATAAAGGCTTGATTTCGTCCAAAAAACGGAAAGAAAAGATAAAAGTAAAACAAAGAAGAAAAATATCTACCATGAAGTTCAGCTCAGCATATTTCCAATAAATCTATGGGAAGTAGTTGCTAGTTAAGTTAAATTTTGGCTGGAGGGTCTATAAGTCTTTGTGAAATCACAAAATTTTTGGGCACCTTTCTCTACTATATAATAGTATAATACGACCATTTTGTAATCAGTAAGGTCTGATTCCTTTTTTGTACTTGTAGCCGGTCACAGTGCATCATAAATATTCGCGATGTTCCCCAAAAATGTATAGGAGTGGTCAATCCTAAGTCAAATGATGCTGTTTTGA
Organism: Cicer arietinum; assembly: GCF_000331145.2. NCBI lineage: Eukaryota > Viridiplantae > Streptophyta > Magnoliopsida > Fabales > Fabaceae > Cicer > Cicer arietinum. The sequence continues at coordinate 77,494,393 of NC_021164.2, read as the reverse complement.
CCATCATTGACCTTGCTGGAGCCGAAAGAGAAAAAAGAACAGGAAATCAGGTTAATTCTTTTTTTCCCATTATGACACTAGCAAGCTTGGTTATTTCTTTTAGCTTTTGTTCTTTCTAAACTATGTGTGTGTGTGTGTATATATATATAACATTTAGGTTGTAGCTAATAAACTTAAATAAATATATGTGTGTATATTATATGAACAATGATTTTAGCACTTAAACCAGAACTCATTCTTGATGTTTATCAACTACACTATTAGGACAACACAAGCTGAACAACTCGCTGCAAGTAGTTGAGTCCTGTTACAATTTTTTGTTTTGTTTGTCGTTTTGTGTTGATGCACACTGCAAGTATTTTGAGGGAGAGATGAAGGAAAACAGTTGAATGAGAGGACTTGGGAAAAACAGTTATTAAGAATAGGGAAA
>NC_021164.2:77446573-77493018 GCF_000331145.2 Cicer arietinum | reverse complement strand
GAAAGAAAAGTAGTGTACTTTTTTTTACTTATGGATGATGTTGTGGGTGACAGTGTGAGACAAGAAGTTGTCCCCTAAATCTGGGGTTTCATCTTTTTCACTTATCGATGATGTTTAATATTTGGTGTTTTTGTGCTATCTAGTCTTTCCTTTTTTATTAAATAAAACACATCCCACAGGCTTCGGTAATGTAAATCATTTCTTAATGTAAATCTTTACTAATTATCAGAGTAAGTATCTTTGGTGTCTCAATTATAGGAGAATTATGTGCAGAATTTTGATACCCTGGATGTCATCATTTCTTAATCTACTATTCAAAAAAATGATTTCTTAATCTCATAGGCAAGATTGATTACTCTTGAAATGGGGTTGATTGACTACACTGATAATGTAAGGGATAGGACTTGGTTGTTATCGTAAATCTTGTGCTCTTACGCTCATCTCAATTTTCTTTGTGATGTTGCAGGGGACAAGATTGCTTGAAAGCAATTTTATCAACAACACATTGATGGTGTTCGGCTTATGTTTAAGAGTATGTAAGCTACACTTCAAAATATGAACTCTAGTCATACTGCCTTTGATTACAGTGCTTCCATAGTTTGAGAATTGTTTAATTTTTTCCCTCTAGTTCTTTCTTATTTTGTGTATGCTATTATTTTTTTCTTTTCTTTCAGTCTCTATTGGAGCACCAAAAAAATCCCAAGAAACAATTGCAGAAGCACTTCCAAAATTCTATGGTATTGTTTTTAATAATTTAATATTTTATCGGCTTTTGGTGGGTTTAGTTATCTTCTTTGTCACTATCGCTTTATTGATGGATATTAGCATAACAACGAACACATGCTAACATTCTAATTTGTTTTATCTTAGAGATCGCTTTCGGATAATAACTTTAATTGGGAAAGGATTACAAATTTGATTCTGTCTACCTCTGTTGCAGTTAACTAGGTATCTGCGAGATTATTTGGAGGGCAAGAAGCGCATGACCTTGGTATTTAGATACTACTTTCAAACTCTGCTTTCTCCAACTGATTAAAGTTATACTGTCATATGGTGGTTTTCTTTTTCACGAGAATCACATGTCTTGCTCTTGCCAATTCCTGATATCAACTTTACATTTTGCTCTGTTTGCAGCTTTTAACAGCGAAGTCAGGAGAGGATGATTATCTTGATACTTCTCACCTACTTAGACAGACTTCTCCTTACATGCAAATTAAGTGAGATTCTTTATTTTCATTACTAATCTATCTTGAATTCCATATTTACCCCATATTGGTTTCTAAGTATCTCTGTTCGTTCTTGTTAGGTATAATGAAGTTGATCCATCACATATGGTTTCCAAAAAAAGGCATCACCAAGCTTCTTCCATAATTGATAATGCAAAACAGTCACCTTCATTAGCACATTTAAAGAGAATGAAACTCATTAGGGAACATACTGTGGAGGTTCACTTTCACTTCCTATGTTGTCTCCTTTAAATATTTCACATATGAATTGGTGTATGAATTGATAGCCTTAAAATTCTTTCATATTGAAGATGGAAGTAATATTTTCCTAGAGCATTGGACTACTCTTAGCATAAGCTATTTGCTGTTTGAACTAAACTTTTGATCTTGACTGTTGATATTCAATAATTGAAGATAACATGTTTTACACTTGCAAATTTAAATTTTTGCATCTTCATATTTATTTGTATGACATTAATTTTGCATGTACCATTTGCTGAACCATTTGCTGAACCATTTTGACCCAAGAATTAAGGAATTGGATAAAGTTGTTTTTTTCTTTGGAGTATAATAATGAATCCATAAAAGTTATTTTCTTTGTCTTCAGAATGATGAAAAGGGTGTTGAAGATTGTAACACTTCTAAGAAAGGTAATCTGGACATTTAAAAATGCGTTAAATGTATTTATTTGTTATGTTTTTTCTTTTTATGCTAGGTATTACTCTCTCCGTCTCATAAAAAATGTCTCATTTGCACTTTTTCTCTGACTCAATAATTGTCACTTTAGAATACCAATGCAACATTTATTATTTTTTCCCACTAATATACCCTTATTAATTGAATTTCACTTCACTTTACTATTCCACTAACTATTAATATACGGATTTTTGCAAATGATACTAATTTTACCGTTGAAATCAACAAGTAATTATTTTCTTGAGAACTGCACACAACACATATGTGAATTTAATTTGAGACGGAGGGAGTATGTAGCATATTGACTCCTCCAATTTGAACATTGGGCCTTCAAAGATAATGTGCTCAATGTTCAACATTTGGGGTGTCCTATTGTAGATTTAACTTATCTATTATAATACTGGGAAATACTTGTATTGGAAAAGTACAAGTCTCTTGGACCAGCAACTATAATCTTGACTATGATTTTATTACAGATACTTCAACAGTGTGTAAATTAGATACCAGTAATTCTGTCTCTTTCAAATCAGAGTCTGACAGCCATGTCAGGAATGAGAGAAGTCACATTATAATGAGGAATTTTGCAAGAGCGTTATGGAATGTATTGAAGGAATGTAATTCCAAACTGACGGTAATGTTTTCTGCTATCAATCATTACTTTTAAGACCATAGTTTATTTTTTTCTCATTTATTGTGGTTCATTGGACTATGATTTTATATGTAACCAACTATTTGCAAATCATAATTGATTTTTTTTTTTCGCAATTAGGTTGCGGATAAGGAACTACAAAGTCTAAAAGAAAGCATTGAGCATGAAAAGAAAAAAAATCTAGGGTTGGAAACACAGCTGGATGAGTTTAGAGCTTCCTGTACTTGTTGCAAAGGAATAAATGTAAAAACTGTTACTGAAGATTATTCATCAGTCGATCCTGATCACCCACATAATTTGTACCAACAGGTTGAGTATCACACTCATATGTTTCTTTTTTCTTGTCTGAAGAGTGAAGATCGTTGAGGTTTCTATTCATTGAAGTTTCAGTTGATGCAACTTACATTCTGCTAATGTGAACTGGCACAATTGTGTTGTGCGCTTTTATTTTAATTATTGAAGTGCTAAATGAATGGTTCACCATTTAGTTGATTCTTCAAAATGTATGCCAACTTCAGATTCTAATATTATTGTCTATTCTTTCCAGGAAATGTTTAACGCAGAGTCGTCATCTGAGCCTAGAATTGGCCTGTCAGATAAAGAGCATATGCTAGGTACTACCTGTACGGATTTAGATTCTGAAAAATCGGATAGGTTAGTTTTGTGAGTAATGATCATTCGCATGTGATTCTTGCTTTCCTTTGCTAGTTTTCTTTGAACCAATATGTTTGTTCCTTAATTCTTGCTTGGTGTACAACATAGGGAAGTTTCAATCTCCTCATCAAAGTCAGAACATGATAATGTTTTGAAGGTTGAAGTTGTGAGCAAGGTACAATTCCATAGTATGATTTGACTTTCCATACGTTTATAAGTAGATCAATCTTCCTGAACTTTTCCTTAGTTAATTGTCGGAGAGGTTGCACCCTTAATTGAGTTCCGATATTACTGGTTCCATAATAAATTAAGCTTTATAGTTTGTAGTGGTCATACATTTTGTTGACGAGGTTAGGTTGGCATGAAATAAATTAAACTAATGATAAGCTAAGTGTAAGAAACCTTAAGCCATTATTTGGCTAACTTGTTTCCCTAGCTTCTATTTTCCTTTGATACATAGTTTTTGCTGGGTTTCCGGTTTAGCGTCTTGATTGCATATAAACTTTGGCTTCAATAAATAAATAAATAAACTGATATACTAGTTGAAGCATCTCATTTAATCTGTGAACTGACATAATAAAGTTTTGTGCGCTTTCAAGAAAAGTAGTTCAGCATCTAGTTTGTCTTTCCAGGAAACATATAATGCAGAGTCATCATCTCAACTGAGACTTGAACAGTCAAATGACGAGCATATGCTTGGTACTGCCTGTACAGAGTTAGACTCTGAAAAATCAGATAGGTATGTCTTGTGACTAATGATTTTCTGCATGTGATTCTTGCTTGTTTTTCATGGCTTTGAGCCAATAATCCAATATACTTGTTCCTTATTTCCTGCTTGGTGTGATAATATAGGAAAATCTCGGTCTCCTTGTTGAATTTGGGGTGTCATAATGCTTTTGAGGTGGACGTTGTGAGCAAGATACTTAGTGTGAGTTGACTTTCCATTGAATCAATGTTCTTAAGTTTTTCTTGGTGGTTAAATAATAAACTAAGCTTTATAGTGAGCGTGCATTTAGTTGTCGAAGTTAAGTTGACATGAAATAAATTTAATAGTTGCAAGCTGATAAACTTGAACACATTTTTTGCCTAACTTGTTTCCGTTCCGTAATAACTCATACTTTTGTAACATAAATTTTGCTGATTTTTTTGGCATCAGCAAACTGTGATTTTACTTGCAGCACGCACGGGGCATTCCATCTAACCTGTGAACTGATATAAATGTGCATTGTTGCGTATTTTATGCAAAATAGTTCAGCCACTCGTTTTCTTCTTCCAAATATATGGGAGTTTTGTTTTAGATTGCAAATATTGTTATGTATGTATCTTATTTAGTTATCCATTGTTTCAGGAAACATTTGATGCACAACCGTTATCTGACCCTAGGCTTTACATGTCCAATGAAGAGCCTATGCTTGGTTCTCCTCGTACACATTTTGATTCTGAAAAATCAGATAGGTTAGTCTTGTGACTAATGATTTTCCACTTGTGATTTCTGCTCTCTTTTTTGGTTTGGACTGCCATGTTTGTTCCTTAATTCCTGCTTGGTGTGATAATACAGGGAAGTCTCTGTCTCATTGTCTGAGCCTGGGCATCATAATGCTTTGGAGGTTGATTCTATGTGCAAGATACCTAGTGTAAGTTGATTTTTAATGGCTAATAATAAAGTAATCACTCAGCTTGTACTTATTCGATCATTGAAGAGAGATTGTGCTACAATTAAGTTCAGATCTTGCCAGTTAAATTATAAACTAAAGTGTGAGAGTGAGCGCACATTCAATTACATGAAATTAATTGAACTAGTGGTAAGTTGAGTTAGCTTGAACCTATTAATGGCTATTATGTATATTATTTTGTTTTCCATTCTTTCCAGGAAACATTTCCTGCAGAGTCATCAACTGATCCTAGAATTGACCAGTCAGACGCAGAGCATATGCTTGGTACTACCTGTACGAAGTTAGATTCTGAAAAATCAGACAGGTCTTGTGATTAATGATCTTCCACATGTCTGCTTTTTTTTTTTTTTGGCCGTCAAATTACTACGCTTGTTCCTTAATTCTTGCTTGGCGTGATAATACAGGGAACTTTCTGTCTCATCGTCAAAGCCAAGACATCATAATGCTTTGGAGGATGGTGCTGTGGGCAAGACACCTTGTGTGAGTGGATTTTCCACATGCTAGCTGTTAAAATCAGTTACATATTTATATCTTTTGCTGCATTAAACCGGTGATTAGGAGTAGATTAAGCATTAACATAAACTTAACATTCATTGTAATTACATTATAAATACAAGTGAGGTGTGCTCTGTTTTAGACACAGTACCTATTCCTCAAATAAAACATTTGCTTGAACTTTATTTATTGGTCTATTAATGAGAGCCTGTGCGTCAATTGAGTTCAGATCTTGCAAGTTCAATTATAATTAATGAAAGCATATAATTGACACAAAGTCAGGTTGATATGAACTAAATTGAATTAGTGGCAAGCTGTGTTAGCTTGAACCCGTATATGAGTTACCTGTTTTCCCGACCCCTATATTCCCATGACATATAGTTATTTCTTGGACTTGTGTTTCAATTTCTTGATAGCAAGCAAATTTTTGTTTCAATATATTAAAAAAAATGCAATACTAGTTTAGGCATCCCATCTAAAGTCTGAATTGATATAATTGTGTTCGAAATTTCATATATGTTCACCTAGTAGTTTGTTTTGTTCTTCAAAGTGCATGTGAAATTCTGCTTGCAATAATATTATATTATTTGGTTCTCTATTCTGTTCAGGAAACATTTCATTCAGAGTCATCATCTAAGCCTAGACTTGACCAGTCAGATGAAGCACATATGCTGGGTTCTACCTGTAGAGTGTTAGATTCCGAAAAATCAGATTGGTTAGTCTTGTGATTAATAATCTTCTGCATGTGATTCCTGTTCTGTTTTTATTTGGGCTTTGGAATGCTTGGCTTGTTCTTTCATTCATGCTTGGTGTGATAATGCAGGGAAGTCGCTGTATCCTTGTCAAAGCCAAGACTTCATAAGCCATTTGAGGTTGATGCTCTGAGGAAGATACCTAATGTGAGTTGAGTTTCCATATGTTGATAAAATGAATCAATCTGCTTAAACTTTATTTATTGGTTCGTTAAAGGAAATATTGGACATCAATTGAGTTTTAAATCTTTTCAGTTCAATTATAAACTACGCTTGAGGAATTGACGAATTGAGGTAGAATGAAATTAACTAAACAGGTGGCCTGCTGAGTTAGCTTGAACCTATTAAATGTTAATGGCTAACCTGTTGGTGTAATTCCTACTTTCCTTTTACATATAGATTTTGTTTGGTTTCACGGTTTTATGTCATGATAGCTTGTAAATTTTTTTTCAATAAATAAATAAAATTGTTATTCTTAATATTTTAGTTGGGCCTAATACAACTCTACGAAACCGGCTTGTAGGGTGAGGACTATCCACCACTTATAAGAACTTTGTTATACCTTATCTCATCTGATGTGAGATTCTTAACAGTTATACGAGTATACCATCTAATATCTGAACCTGCCATAATTTTGTTGTTTATTCTTTCATAAGAAGTGGTCCGCCAACTAGTTTTTCCTTCAAAGTGCTTGTGAATGCTAGATTAAAATATGATTATCCATTCTTTCCAGGAAACATTTAATGCAGAGGCATCATCTGAGCCTAGACTTAACCAGTTGGATGAAGGGCATATGCTTGGTGCAATCTGTACGGAGTTGGTCTCAGAAAGATCAGATAGGTTAGTCTTGTGATTAATGATCTTCTGCATGTTATTATTATTAGTTTTTGTTGGCTTCGAATTAATATGCTTGTTGCTTAATTCCCGCTTTGTATAATTATGAAGGGAAGTTTCAGTCTTTTCGTCAAAGCCGGAGCATCATAATGCTTTGGAGGTTGATGCTGTGAATATGATACCTAATGTGAGTTGAATTTCCATATCTCAATGTTGATATGAATCAATCAGCTATGACGTACTACTTTTCTCACATCTGAAGCCAGCATGATTGTGATTTGTGTCTGTATTTCATTAGTCAAAATTTATGCATGTATATATTTGGTCATCCATTCTTTCCAGGAAGCATGTCATGCAGAGTCATCATCTGAGCCTAGATTTGACCTTTCGAATGAAGCGCCTATGCCTGGTCCTTCTTGTACACTGTTAAATTCTGAAAAATCAGATAGTATAGTCTCGTGAGTAATACTTTTTTGAGTGTGATTTCTGCTTTGTGTTTCTTGATTTTGCATTAATATTGTTGTGTTCCTTAATTTCTGCTTTGTGTAAATATAGTAGGGGTGTTTCGGTCTCCTCTTCGAAACCTGAGGATCATAAGGCTTTGGGAGTTGATGATGTTCGCAATATGCCAAGTGTGAGTAGACTTTCGAGCTGTTAATGTGTATACATGTTGTTTCTTGCATCTTTTTAATTAATATCTAGATATTTATTTAGAGAAACTTAGTATTAAGAGATAATGCATCTTTTTAATTAATATCTAGATATGTATGATAAAGGTCCAATTATCCTAAAATTTTAAGCATTGGAAAAACTCTGGTTCATCTTTACCTTTCACTGAACTTCAACTTATTTCTGAAATGGGAAAATGACTATATTGAATTTTTTGGGAGACGCTAACCCGAACTAATATAATACAAAATACTCTTCCTAATTAGATGCTTAATGAGACATTAAGATGCTATGATTTAATACAAAATACTCTCCCTAAATAGATGATACTTTCTAAGTTCAACTCGCAAAACAACTGTTTCTCCCATATCGTCTCACAAATAAACATTGCCATAACTTGTTACTGAGCCTCAACACTAGCTCGAGCTACCATATTTTACTTCTTATTTTTCTTAAATACAAGGTTAACTCCAATTAAGACACAATATCCTGAAGTAGATCACGTATCAATAGGAGATTCAACCCAATTTGCACCTGAATATCCCACTTCCCGAATGTTCCATTTGTCTTCATTTAACATCTCTTGGTCTGAAGTTCTTGATATATCACAAAGTTCAAAATACTACATCCTAATGGTTAATTCAGAGATTGCAAAGGTAATAAATATTGTCTAGTTATAAGATACTTGAATTTATCAACTAATCTCGTGGATCTAAAAAGGCTCCCTCTGATATTGTAATAGTTCACTGTCTGGAATCAAAAAATGTGTGTTTATAGGTTTATAGTTAGTTGTTCATAAAAGCTTCTTAACCAAAATGGATTAAAATAAGTCGAGGGATGATGAAAATGACCTAAATGTTAATCCAATGACACAAACGCACTTATAGGATGAACATTGGCTAAGAACGAAAAATGGATTAGAATAAGCCAAGTGATGACGAAAATGACCTAAATGTTAATCCATTGATATTAATGCACTTATTGGATGTTGATAGCCATTGTTTCTAAAAGCTCAAGTTGTCCAATGAAGGTCCATGAACCTTTTTATATTTATAATAACATGAATTAAAACCAAGTTCATGAGGTCCTTCTATCTATCTGCATAGAGCTCTACAAATTAAATACTTGTTAAATCACCTTTCAGGAATTGTTAGTTTCTTCCTTATCAACAAAAAGTGACATTTTGGATTCTTCAACGGCCAAAGATGTTTCATCTACTAAAATCCCGAGTGATTTAGAAGTCAATAACTCCTGCAAACCTTCTAGGCCTAAAAGGTGCGTGGTGTATGATGGTAAAAGAGTAAAACAGTGTTTGTTCTTGTTTGTGTATTTTTCCTTCCATACTCACCAGTTTTTATGTTTGTGCTCATGTGAAAATCAGGACACTTATGCCTTCCTCCTCCGTGTTATCAAGGGACTTGAGCACCTTTGATCTTATCGACGAATCTGAGAAATTAAAGGTACTATATGAAATTTAATTTTTAATTTGGTTTAAAGTTCTGTGCAGTAAACCTACCTTAACGAAACTGAAAGTCTTTGTACATTTCAATATCTATATTGTGCGGCTGTTTGTAAGTTGTACTCCCTCCGTTCTTATTTATAATCAAAAGTGAGTCAACAAAAGTTGATGTATTTAGTTCAAATTTTGGATTAAATACATCAACTTTTGTCGACTCACTTTGGCCTATAAATAGCAATGAAGCGAGTATAATTTAATGTTAAATTTGAGAACATGGTGAATTAGGAAACACATGATGTTAACAGCATTTGTTTGGTTTGCAGGGGAACAGGAACACAAGGAAGTTGGCTGCACCTGATCCTAAAAGATCAAATGGAAGTATCTCTCTGCTCCACATGCTACAAAGTAGAAAAAGTAATCTTCGTCTATAGGGCAGCCGCCTAACCCTTTTTCTATAAAATGTTGAAATGTTATGCTTGGGACAAGGGAGAGATGTCTGGACTTGGTATGTGATTGGTGTCGACTTGCCCTTTTGGATTATGCCTTAGAGTTATATGCTTTATTTACTTGGATTAATTAGTTACAGTTAACAAGTCCGATGTTTGTAAGTAGTTATACGATTTTAGTGACATAGCATAGCAAAAAGTGTTGAAACTGTTGATGTGTGTATATATATATAACTCCTAGCCCACAGAAATGAAATCCCATTCTTTCCCGTTAGTTTCAACTCACATTTCCAATGTATCATGTATGTTATTATTATCAATTACCCTCATGCATCTATGCTCACTTTCACTGCCTCGTACATTCATTCAGGAGATCATATTTATCATATTATCATATATGATTAGTAAATAAATGTCTTACGCAATGTACGAGTATTTCAGAAAATTTTGAAAAATAATTAATCAAACACATCTAAAAAATCAGTATATAAAATTAATATTTAATTTATTACTATACAATTGCATTTATTATTTAATATTGTATAATTAAAATTTATTTAATGATTTAAGTTGTTTCAGAAAGTAATTCTTTTAATTTTTATGATTATGATTTAATTAAAATCATATTTCTTTGAGTCGATTAAATATATATTTTTAACGTTTACAAAAAGTTGTTTCAAAATTAAAATTTCATTTTAAATTTTCAATATATAATATTATTCACTATTCAATTATACCTTAAAATTAATATTATTTACATTACATCCAAGTCATGCTACTCTTTTTTGTATACATTCATGTTTAATTAGAATAATTTGATAAAATAATTATTTATATATTTTCTTAATGTTTTTAAACGTGGAAGTTGATATTTTAAAAATAAACACCGAAAAGAATGAAAGTTACTACTCTTGGATCCACCACAACTGTCTTATTTATATATTTCATAAAAATTAAAAAATAATTATAAATAAAAGAATGAAAGAAATGATTATTTTATTAAATTATTCTTATTAATTATGATGTATTGTTTTTATTATGACTGTACAATAGAGAATAATAATTTAGAAGTGATGTACATAATATAATTTGAGTGAAAAGTTATAAAAAATAAATAAATTTTAAACCAAAATCAACTCTCTTTTAAAAATAGATGTTTTTACAAATGTAAATGTTACCTGATCCATAAAGTATTAACTAACCCATCCAACCCATAAAGTACCTCCACTCATCCCACCCATGTCCCTTGTAAGGACCAAATCAAGTTTAATTCCCAACAAGGACAAATTACATGTCAACTTAGACAATTTAATATACCCAAACCCATCCAATAAGTTGTCGACATAAGTGTCGTTTTGTCATCAACATGTATAATATCATATTATTTATTATACAAAGTGATAATTATGAGTATTTATACATACACATGTATCACTCTCAATAAGAAAGAACCCCAAACACGCTTCTAGTACCCGGTGTTCGACAAAGGTTAGGCAGCTAATTACACAATAATAAGTAATTATACAAACAAAACTATATATAAGGAAAATTAATTGAAAAAGATACACTAATAAAGTATAAAATTCTTTACATTAATATTTAATATATAATTTATATATTTCATCATTTTTATATAATAAGACATAGCAAAATAAATAATTCTCATTGAAACGCAAAATTATTTTACATTTACGGTATATCCATTAAACCCAAATTAATTACAAGAAAAAAGAAAATAATAATTATAATAGTGAATTAAAAAGTCATTTTCACATAATCTGAAGTATCTCACTATCTTTACCAAATAGTTTGTTATGGATAATGATAGAAGACCTATAGTGTTAGAAAGCGGCGTTCTGTTGGTGAGGAAGTCTGAAACGGAGCTCAGATGCCGGTGATCGGACCGCCACACCATGCCAACATATACCACCCTTACACATCATGACATGATTGTGAGGATGGTCACGATTGAAAGCATACGTGGCTTTACGAGACAAGTCCCACGTCAGCGTTGTCATTAAGATCAAAGCCACCACTGTGGTTGATATCATGACAACATATGCGCCGTTAAAGCTTCGACCACAGAGAAAACCGTAGGCCTTCATACAGGTGATCACCGCCACGTAGATTGTAGTAAGGTTACTCACTACTGTATCAGAAATAGCCATAATAAAACAAATCTGGAAGAGAAACAGTAGAGGAAGGGTTTTGGACTCTTTTAATGCTTTCTTGTGTCTTTCTATAGTGCTTTCTTGTGAAATTACGAAACACGCGCCTATGTTCTCCTATACCCACCCATTTTTTTAATTCCAATCAAATACCTCCAGGTGTCATTGACGTGGCTACTCCTCAAACTAAAAACTCTTTTTAAACTCAAATATAAAAAGTAAATAAATTTTGTTCATTTTAAATTTGCTCACATTAATTCTGAGATGATTGAATTAGAAATTTGCTCACATTGTTTACTTTAAAAAAAGTGAAATTCTAATGCATCATATAAACTACTCTCACAACTCATTAATTCTGAGATGATTGAATTAGAAATTTAGATAATGACGTCCTAGCTTCACTTTGATTAATTTTTCAATTAAAAATACTTGTTTGCTATAAAGAATTTTATCAAAATAGATAAGACACTGAGGTTTAATTATCGATTATTTGATGCATGAATGGAGACAAATATCTTAGTACCTTATTTAGATCTTACTCTTTCACATCTCATATGTTAATATGTAATAGCAATGTTTTGTGATTCAAGAATATTGTATCTTTCCCGTTACAAAAAGTTGTTGTTGTGACTCGAATGTTTACAGTTGATCTAACCACCACATGACCAAGAAGCTTGACAAAAACTTGAAAAAGGTTGAGACATTTTTTATATTTGAATTTTTAAAACTAGGTGCTTTGGAGATATCAAATTGTGGAGATTCGCCATTCATAATTCATGGCATTTCTCACGTCCGATGTTAAAGAATTTCCACAAGTGCAACGCACATTCATATGAATTTATCAATGAATTTGACCTATGATGACTAATGAACCAACCTAGTGGTCCAAAATCATTATTGCCACTTCCAGTTTTCAATGCTGAAGCTTTTGCTTATGCGTTACTGGCTGCCTGCCCAACCCAAGTGTTTGCGTGAGTATAAATAATAATTATTACTATTATTATTAAAATCGTATTAATGTGCCCTAAAGGATACCGGTTAAAAATACTATAATTAATTTTTATTGAAATAAAAATTGTTTAAATTTTTAAAAAGTTGAAAACAAGTTTTAGATACAAATTTCAAGATATAATTTTTACATTTGAATTATTAATATATACCCTTAAGGAATACATTAACATTTCCTTTGTTATAATAATAATAATAATAATAATAATAATAATAATAATAATAATAATAATAATAATAATAATAATAATTATTATTATTATTATTATTATTATTATTATTTGAATAATAATAATAATAATAATAATAATAATAATAATAATTATTATTATTATTATTATTATTATTATTATTATTTGCAATTTTAATCTTTAAAAATATGATTAAATATTTTTTTGTTTTATAAAATTATCATGCAAACAATTTCATTTATTGCGGAAATAAAACATATATAATTACTGTTTAGCTTTTTCAATTTTTTAATAATATTTTACAATAATATTTAGAACATTATAAAAAACTTATATACAAAAATTAATGATTTTTTAATATAGAATTAATTAAATATATAAATATTTTAAATGTAAAAAAACTAAAGATAAAAATAATAAAATAAAAATATGGACTCAAAAATAGAACAATTTTATTTTTTATAGATAAAGTTTTTAAAATATTGTAAACATGTATTTAAAAGATCATTCAAAAAAATATCTTAACAATAAAAACTAAAACTGTGTACAACATAATTTTGTAAAAATTAAAAGTAATATTTCTTTATGCATACATACTTTTAAAATAAAATTCTATAACAAAAATAAATATAACATAATATATAATATATTTTTAGGAGATAATATAGAATATTTTATTTGAAAAAAATCTTATGTAAACTTTTATTTTATACCTCAACATACATTGTCCCGACTCTGTTATTATTTACTTCCAATATATATAAAATACACTCAAATATTTGTTCAATTTCAAATAAACTATGACTCATTCGTTTGATTTTGTTTCTCAACATTGAATTATCTACTGCTTTAACCACCAATGCATTGGATTTCTATGTAATATGTACCCCAAATAATTTTTTTTTTTTTTTATTGAAGTTTAGTGTAAGCTATGGCCAATGCCAATTTTAAAATATCCTTATGCCAAAATAATTATTAAAAACACATGTAATTCAGAAGTCCCACATTCCAACTCTAACTTCTCTTGAGAATTAAAAAAAAAGTTGATAAATCACAATTTTAAAATGGAATTGCAGTGTATTTTGTGTTTTTACTAAAATATATGGTAGAATATATCAATTAAAAACAACATAAATTGAAAATTATTTAAAAACAAAATACGAATAAACTCGAATCAATTTAGGTTAATAACAAAAACGATAAATATATACAAATGTGATAATTAAGATGTATGAAATATTCATACATTTAATTATATTAATATTCAAGTTATTTATTGCATTTATATAAATAGAAACTATGATATGCCAATTTGAATCAAATTAACATTGTAATTAGATTAAAAATCAAACAAAATTACACCAAGATGATGAACAAAATAACGTCGAACTCAAATAACTAAATCACATAAAAAATACGAAATAAATATTAAATCTACATTAAAATTATTTATTTAAATAAAATAAGAGAAAACATGATTTAGAGATGGGGTATTTCGAATTTTTTTTTGTCTTAATGGTATTTTGATATTTAAAAAAATAAATAAATTTTTCAGAATATAAATCATAAAGTTTGAGTTTTTTTTTTTTAACTGATAAAAATGAATTTTATCAAAATGTGAGATATGATTTTTGTCAAAAAAAATTTAGATATATAATAAGTCAATACAGAAATTTAACTACTAACAATAACTTGGATTTTAGTTTGAGGTATGGTTTCGTGACTGATATGGGTTGGTAAAATATAATAGTTTTGATTGGAGATGGAGATCGATAAGAAGAAGAAGAAGAAAAAAAAACGTTTTTACTCAACGGTGGTAGTAAGAATATTCCCTTGAAAATTGAACTGGAATAGTAATTTCTAGAATTGAAATTGCGAGGAACCATGTACGGTGAATGATTATTGGGAGCAAACAATTCTAATAAAGCGGGTATGATAACAAGAAACTAAAACAAATTAATCATAGAAGTCAGGATGGCCGAGTGGTCTAAGGCGCCAGACTCAAGTTCTGGTCTTCGAGAGAGGGCGTGGGTTCAAATCCCACTTCTGACATCCATTTTTATTTATATATTTTGCAACTATTCTGAATGTGAATGGGAAATGATAATGCCAACACTAATTAGTACTCCATTTCATATATTCCCTTTTAATTATCATTTTTAAGTTCATCTATTCACATCAATAATTTTTTATAGAATTTTTAGCTTTTGTTTATAGTATTATTAATTATTTATTATCTCATTCAACATATTAATCTTCTTTGGTTAATTGTTAAAAGTGTTGTTGAGAAATCAATAATTAATATTGTATTAAACATTGAAAACTTTTTTTTTTTTATAGTGGAAGAAAGGTCGTTGATTATGAATTTTAATACAATCGTTACCACACTAAACTTCTTTTTTATTTTTATAGAGGTATATTTGACGGGAAGCTTAAATTAATAACTTGAGATATAAAAATAAAAATTAATGTCTACTAACAAATATTATTTCATATACTTATTTCACATATATTTTATTTGCCTCATTTTAATTGTTTGATTTGAATTGTGTATGATTCTTAAAAAATAATTAATTAAATTAATTTAAATGATAAAATAAGTATGATTTACTGAAATGTCGTTATTAATTGTAGTTAATTAAAAAATTTGATAAACTAAAATACAATAAATAAGGTTATATTAGTGAAAAAAAATACTTAATACTATATTGATATCACAAAATAACAATTAATTTGAGAAGAAAAAGAATAACATAACAAAAAAAAAAGCTAATAATACACCTCTCGTGTGTGTATATGAGAGCAATGTTTTTGTTTTTCTTGTCTGAAACGTGCAAAAATAAAAAACAATACATTCATACTTAATAAATATCCACATAATCAAACACACTAATAAATAGACCACGCCGGTAACGCAAGCTGGCAAAACAAAGTGTACACTATACTAACACTAATCTATATTCTATATGACTCTTATAATAAAACGTGGTTTCGCATGGTATATTTTATCATTGATAATTTATAATTGATGGACTCATCCACAAATGGACCTAACGATATCCCAAAGATGGTATAATAAAAAATATACAACAATTTTAGCATCAGCATTTGACTTCAAAAATGGAAATTAATTTTATTCTTTCTCTCTATAGATATCCCTGCAGTTGTAGGGGTGGGTAGCTTATGTATAAGGGTCATACCTCATAACGGTAAAGCATTAGTATATAATGTGAAATTTTATACAATTGGAATCTATATTGGTTGCAGGTCGATGATCAGTAATCACCAACTATATTCATAAATCATAATTAAAGCATGTCAAAAGTCAAGACTCACTAAAACAAATCCGTTTAATTAGTGTTTGGATATCTTGTGCAGCGACCACAATGGTACAAGCATCATTGTACAATGATTAGAAATCTTTTGAGCCTCAAAAGCACCCTACAAGCGTCATTGGACTAATTACATATAATTTTTTTACTATCTTTTTTGTTATATTTAAGATATGAGGAATTACATTGGTAGCCTTTGAAGATGCGGTTGCACCGCTCCCATCTTTTAAAGAGGTATCAATATTAAAAAGTAAAATATTTGTAATTCCTTAATTACACTGTCATATTTGATAATTATACACATTGATAAATAAAAAAAGAAAACAAATTATCTTTATTAATTATTTGTATATCTTTTTATCATATATATAAAAGGGATAATAATAACTTTTGTGGGTGATACGCATAATTTTATTTAGAGAGTATAATTAAAAAATAATAATTAAAATAGTTTTGTAAACTAACAACTAACAATGTTTTTGATATTTTTTTCATAAATGTAATACTGAGAGAGTACAAATTTTTAAAGAAATATGCTAAAGTTAGTTGTTAACTTCGTAAAATATAATCTTTGGATTTGTGTATTTAACTTTGTAAAATTTGATATTTTTTATATAAAGTATTACTTTTATTTTTTTTAATTTGTCAATAAATGTTTTTCGAGTATTTTTATAGACTCGACTGGTGTAAGGAAATAATTCCACTGAGAATGCTAAGGCACCATTAAATCATTAATTAGATTGAAAGTTTTACAATGTCGATAGATACAAAAAAGAAAAGAAAAAGTGGTGAGTCATTTGGTAGTAGGTTAAATGTTGAGTGCAAATAAAAGAACCATAAAAAGTAAGTCGCTTAAAGATTGTATAAAAATCATAGTATTGGGCCAAAATATTTGAATATGAAGTGATATAGTGTAGGAGCCACATGATAGTGGCGGTGCAACCAAAAATTGGTCGCTTGAAAACGGGGTAATTATCTAACAATTAATCATGCTACTTTGAAAATGATTGATATATACTTTATGATGTATATATAATTTTCTTTATTAAATAAATTTAGATCGGAGGGATGATCTTCAAAATTTAGGTAGATGAGATCTTAAAATTCATTAAAACACTTATAAAAATATTTATTTGTTTTTGTTTAATGACATGAGTAAAAATGTATATAAATTTTGAGAAAGAAATAGATCATACCGCGATATATTAATAATGTAATAGAGAGATAAAGAGAAAAATGAGGTAATAAATAAATCTATGAAAATTTGAAGGTTGATGTATTATTGTTGAATCTTCAAATAAAGTACTTTTGCTCTTTAATTGATGTATTATTATTTATTTATATAATAATAATCTTACATTCCGAAAGAAATAATTGTCCACAATACAAAGAATTAGTAGTATATTCTAATGTATTCATCTCAACGACAAGGAAAGAAATAATTGTCACCCACTTCCGATAGTTTTTCCTCCATGTGTATATACTTGGCTATGGATCTTCAATGTCGAGCCACAAAAGAGAAAATGACTCGTATGCTTGTCACCATGTCAAGATATGTGGTCCCTACTCAATCCATGTGGTCCATGAGAGCATGGTGAATTAAACAATGGAGGGAACATGACCCATCAACCGCAAGGGAAAAGATTGAACGAAGCGGTGATTAGAAATTAGTACATGTTAGAATTAATCTTACTGGAGTGTTATATGTAACTTTTGTTTACAAAAGTGTAACTTATTAAAATGTGTAAATTCAATCTCAATCTCAGTGTAAATTCAAATGTGTCTTTATAACTAGAAGAGGTGACACAAGAGCCAAATAGCCGTTGTGATGGTGAGAATGAGTTGGGATTCCCACAGATAGGTACTAGAGGACCATGATATTTCACTTTGATCTATGGCACCAACATACACCATTGAACCGTTGTTAAGCTGTGGTGTCTTAGAATTGGGAGCACCACTGCCATCTAATTTCGGATTTTGTCCCTGCCACGATTTCTGACTGCAAAAAGAATTATCAACATTATCTCCATAAGTGGTCATTGTGTAAAAGTTAAATTTATATAAAAGTAAAAAGTTGTAAAATCAAATCACTAGCACAATGTTAGATACTTACATCCGTTTGTGAGATTTGCCTACAGATGAGTGAACCACATGTGCTTAATTAATATTTTATTCTCCTAAAACTTTTCAAAAATGAAATCAATTGAGATTCAGTATATTCAATTGGAGTATAAACGACTTTTCCTTCGCCTTTATTCAAAATCTGGTCCCATACATAGGAGACCAGATGCAGAATTCTGAGCTAGCATATGCATTTCACATTTTAGCATCCTTTGGGCTAAGGAGGGAGTTTTCATGCGTTTATTTGGTAAATGAACCGGTTTCACCACAATTATGTTGGTCCGAATAAAATTGGATTTGAATTTCTTTAGATTAAAGAATATGCACCGTTAACTATAAAGTTATTTTTTATTGACAATTAATCAAAACATGTCTTCTCCAGCATATTTTTCGCGAAATCAACCAAGGTCCAAGTAACTGACAAATTAGCACATTTTTGTTTTACCACGAGGTTTTCAGTGTTGGGAGTTTAGACCATTTAGATTAAAAATAAAAGCAGGCAAGGCCAATGAATGCTTCATAACAATAACTTCAAACCTCGAATCCAACTTCAAAATAATTTTGAAAATAATTTTGTAAAAAAAAACCTTGTGAATTATTTTAAATGCAAAATCAATTTTATATGAAATTATCTTAAGTTTTTTTCACTAATGAATTCCTCCAAGTTTGTAGATATCAATTTATGTCAATTTTAATCTATCCGTATGTATATTGCCAATTGTTGTAATGTCAAAAAAGGAGTTTAAAAACTCTGTTTGTAACAATTATATATGAACTTACATTTTATACCTCTTTTTTTTTTTTTATGAACATATTATCTCAACGATATCAGTTACTCCTTTAATTTTGAATATAAATAAAAGTGTGTTCAATAAAAATAAATACATTCATTTTTAATGATTAATTTTCTTTTACATTTTAACGAAGCAATCACTCATTTTCTATACCATGATGACAAAAGATAGCGTGAAATAAAAAAGCATTTGGGCATATAGATAGGAGTGAATTTAACATTTTAAAAACATGTAATAATTTCGTATCTAGTAAAATATTGTAACGTAAAACGCTGAGCCGTCAAATCCCAACTCACCACGTACCCAACGTTCGAATTTCATTAAATAGTCACCACCCTTAAAGTAAAAATTAAACCCATTTTCTGAGTAAATAATCATAATTTACGAAACTAACCTTGGACTGTTACCGTTACCGTTAGTGGTAGAAGAGCAAAACGTGATGGTGTAATCAGCAGCAGATTCACATGTAAACGTGCTTGTTTTATCGTCGTACGCGTAGCTATACGCGCGTGGGCAAGCATTCTTGAAAATCTCCGAGTAACTTGAAGGCTTGCAAGTGTTAGGCGAACCATACGCGCCGCTACAACAATACTGCGCCGACCCAAACGCTTCACAAGCACTTTTACACGCCACGCTCTCTTTCCCATCCACGCTCGTAACTTTAAGCTCTGATGGACACGCGCTAAGAAGATCTCCAACGCAACCAGTACTTGTGCAGTTATCACCGGAGCCACCTTGTGGAACAACCAGCATAGGAACGTTGTAACCGTCGACCAAACTCACGTCGAAGAAATCGAGTCCACCGGAGCCGTCAAGAGTGAATTCCGCTAAGGTAGCTGGTGGTGTTGCTCCGTTGCCGGAGCATTCAAGTCTGCCGGAGTTACAATCGCCGGTGACGCAGGTGAATTTTCCGGTGGAGTCTTGTGAACAGAGTGTGCGGCCCCAGAAGCGACCTCCCCAAGAAGCTGGTGGAGTAATGGATTTGGAGTCGCCAGATTGAAGAACGAATCCGGTGGTTGAAAGCGGTGCAACTCCGGCGTTGGAGAGAATTCCCGGCCAAACTGTGTAATCGCATTTATTAACGAATGTGAATGTAGTTGATAATACCGTTGATGATGAAAGATGAAATGTTATAAGGAAAAAGGAAAAAATTAGTGTATTTATTTGATCCATATAGTTAGTTAATTAAATAATTTGTATTGTAAGAAAGAAGAAGGTGAAGTTAATTATCGAACTCCTTCTTCTTCTGTGGCAATAACTGGGGACAAAAGGCTATGGAAATGGAACTAGAAAGTGAACGGGGGATTTAACTTTAAGTTATATAAGCAACAGATATCGCTAAATGTGCAGAAAATGAATGAGTACGAGTTTCTGGGCTTTGTTACAGAAGTGGTTCGGCAATTTACCGGGCTTTTCGATTCGGGCCTCGAGGGGACCCAGCACCAACGTAGTAGTGAGGCTGGCGGAGCTACCTTGTGATGGGAAAAAAAGCAAAAGTAAATATAGTCATCCATTTTCTCCCAATAGAAATAAAAACAAAATCAATCCATATTTTTCTGGCCTATTTACTAAGAGAAAGATTTAACTGAGAGATAAATTGAACATAATTGAGACAGATAATTATATACTTATTTAGATGATTAAATAAATAGTTAACAATATAAAATAACTAATTAAATTATGTAATTAATTAACTAATTAATCAGCTAATATATTAACACTGTCTGTCTACTTTATGTCCTATAATTTTTTAATAATGATTTGATAGATTTAATTTTTTTACATAAAATTATATAAATTAAATATAATTAAATATATTTTTTAATATACACAATTTAGTATATTTGTGTTTATAATTTATTTCAGATAGAGTATTTAACCTTAAAATTATCGACTCTACTATTTTTAATTATTTTATTTTCGATAAATAGTCTGAAAACGATTATTTACTCAAAAAAATGGGTTTTTTTACGAAACTAACTAAAATTAAACTTGAAATTTCAAAATAAGTCACCCAAGCGGACCGTGCAAGTTGGTTTCCACCGCTAGAAACATGATAGCAAACCAAAATCCAAATAGCAAATTATATACCATTCCTGTCTAGCTACTAGCTAGTATATATGCACAACAAGCATTCGTCATAGATTCGGATTTAGATAATTTATTTTAGCTTTATTTTTGGAGCATTTTCACATCAGTACAAAATGGCCACAATTGATGTGTAGCCTTTTATCGTGAATTGGTCTCTAAAGAATTGAAGTGATAACAATGTTTAAGCAACCCCGCAATTATCAACATCCTTCCAATATTAATATTAGAGATAACATCAAATCAAATGATGCAAAACGCATGCAGGCAATTTTAGAGTTGGTATTTATATTTATTTATACTAATATAGTAATATTAATTCATACTATCAAGATTTATATTTTCTAACGCCAGTTTTTGTAGTTTCCAATTGAGACAAATTATTCGATGTGATAAGTACTGATGGGCGAAGCACACCAACTTGCATTTTAAAATTTTAATAATAAAGGTTATTACTGCTTTTTTAACATAAGGATGTCTGGATGATGAGAAAAAAATATGCCATCAATATGACAATACTATGACATAAGGCATTTCAGTATAGTAGCTGAAGTTACCCAATATTATTATGCCGAGGGTTTTCCAACTTTATTAAGTAAGAGGGTTGACGAAAAAAGGGTATACTGAATGAAATATATATTTTCAGCAACAAATTGAAAAAGATATTTTAAAGAGAGAAAAGTGAGTTTGTTTCTGTTACTGTGACATATTTTTCTGATTAGGTTCAACATTGTGCCAGGAACGAAATAGAGCCAGCCAGCAAGGCTTAAAAAAGTTGTTTGGCAAAAATAATCCCACATCGTATTTAGAGAGAACTTTATCAGTTTCTATAATTTGTTGACATGAATTGAAAAGAAACTCGTGATCCTTCAGGCAATTACGGGGAAACGAAGATTGGTAACGACAATCTGGGCACTCTTCCTGTTCCAATCTGATCCCTCTGCCGAACAACTAAAATTCAAACTAGTATTTTTGGAATGTCATTTGCTTTTTTATTATTTATTAATTATTAGAAGGTCGTTATTTATTATTTTATGTTTTTCGTTGTGGTCGTATCCTGATTGGCGGGGACATAATTTTTTTAATTTAGTCGAATAATGTCCCTTCACCTCATTTATCATGAAATTTCTTGTTAAAAATTTTAGCCCGTTCTTAAGGAGTCAGTTCTGGTATTGGAAATCGCCAGCTCATTCTTGCTTTTGCATCAGCACTGACGACGCCTCTTTAGGCTTGGCAGCCATGGCGGGCTGTAGAGGAGTTACTCGGTACGTGGACGATGGTTTAGACCGTCTTTTTTTTTTTTTTTTTTTATCATCCTCCTCCACAAGTTTCAGAGTTGATTTCTCTTGATATTAGAGTTTCTGCTGTGCGTAGTTTCGTTTGGGCCTTTTCCCCTTATTATATATATTCAAAAATAAAAAATGTAGTAAACTCTACTGGGGAGACAAAATCAATTGCGTTCAATGAGAGGAGTATATATGTAAATATATACAGGATTATAATTGGACAAGATCGGGAGTTATATATGTAAATATATACATGATTATAATTGTACAAAATGAATGATGAATTCTTGTCAGTATCTAAGAAAGTGAAGTATCAAGAATTTTAAGAAGAAAAAAATTATAGCAAAATGACTATATATAAATGAAAAATTCAATATCCCAAGCCATCCATAACATCCAAAACGTTATAGCTTCTGTGGTTGGCATTGAGCCTTGTACCCAAGAACTCCCTAACAGGTGAACTACCTGCACTTTTGGTCCTATGCGATTTCCTGGATTGCCTGGCTTGTGTTTTCTTGGCAGAACCAAGTTCCTCGCTTTTGCTAACTCCCGGACTCCTCCTCCTTGCAATTACCTCCTCTAATAATATCCTATCCTCTATCGAAATTTGAGTTCCCAATGATTTGTTGTTTCTGTCCAATGATAGAATCACAAACTGTCGCATCTTAGACTGAAGTTCAAGTCTCTTGGGAGACCGTGTGGGCATTGGCCTCAACACATTTTGTCTTGATCTTACAGAGCTAATCAAATGGTGAATCAGTGCCAACAATTCAATAATATAAGCATCTATCTTCTGCTTATCGGCATAGTAAAGTGTCTGAAGCCGAATTGGGTTGCTTTCTTTGGTCATGTTATCACCAAAGTCACTACTGCAGTATCAAAACAGGGAGATAAGTAATCATGAACTCTCCTGGTTCCTGCTAACTCCACTTGTTATTTGTTCAAATTATACCAGCATAAACAATCGCCCAAGAGAGATTTAGATTTATAACTAACCTTGTGTTTGCCCATTCACCAACCCATCCGAAACCTTGATGTGCTCTGTCAACAATATCAACAAATAAAAGAAAAATGCATGAGCAGTTGCAGGGATTTCTAACCTATTTTAATCTATGAAAACAAGGCCAACAAGGGGAGAACACAAATTAATAATTGACAGGTATAGAAGAAAAAAATCAAACAAACATTTGCATATCTTACTTGATTGTATTTGTGGCAAATGGTACAAGCCACTGAAAAATCTTATCCATTTCAGCTTTGATCTGAGTGAAGGAGTGCTGCAGGAAATTGCCGTTTCATTTAGCATAATCCAATTCTAAAGCAAAATAAAACTCAATCTTCATGAAGCGGGTCCAGGAAATAACCAATAAAAAGGACAAGAAATCACAAGATAAATGGAAGTCCAGGAAAGGGAGGCTATACCTCTTTTGGGAAAAATATGGTTTGCAACCGGGATGGAAGGGCACTCTTGATATTTTTTGGCAAACCCTTATATAATGTGTCCCTCATATTTGGAGGAAGGGAGGCGGGGCGAGATGCCTGATAGAAACAGACATTGTTGTTTAAATAAACACAATTATTTGATTAGGTAACACAAATTTTATTAGCACGCACAATAAAAACTTACAATCATATTTATCTGATTGATCATGTTAGCATAGTGTAGCGCAAGACCAGCTTCGCCTAGTCTTTGAGGACCTTTACCATACTTGACAACACTTGTTCCTGCCATTAACCCACAATTTCATAACAATTTAGATAATTAATCATGTGTTAATGTAACAATTTAGATGACTAACCATCATACCATGATTTCCAAGGAACTCGCAAATTGTTTGATGTATATAGGTAACAATGTCAACAAGCTTTTCAACTATCTGCAATAAGTAAATACAATTTTGAGATCTAACAGAAAAAGTCAATTGTTGTACTTTTCTCTCAAAAAAAGTCAATCTGCAGCCACAAAACATTCACTGCTATACTAAATATCCAAAATTCAAATTAGGGGAACATGGGATGCAAAAATACTGAGTTCAATAATAATACTAGGAATTGTTCCTTAAGAAAAATAATATACCTCCTCCAAATTTCTGGACCAAAGAGATTTCTTTTTCAAGTTCCTTACGAGCTTTTTTTGATGCTTTAACTCGCTTTGAAAAATTGTGATACTCTCTCCTGCATTTATAGAGTGTATAGCTGTCAATTGTTAGCTAATTTCGGAGGATTTGAATTTTCAGGTGTCTTGCAGATATATTGCAAGTCAGACTCAATCCAAAATGATCATCTGAAAATGTTTCTCAGGACACCAGTGATGAATATTTCAGCCAAAAAAAGGGATTACTTGCTCATAATGGTCGGTAACAAGGTGTTAGAAACCAATTCTTTTCAGGGTAATTATTATGAGATAGTCTATCCCAAGTGTTAAGATAATATAGCCAACTGAGCTAATGAAATAAAAACTAAAACAAGAATTTGAATACCACGTATTATTTGACAAAAATTCGGGGAAAGTTGGAATTTTATGTCATAAAGTTCTAAGTTCTGACCTTTTAGAGGAAGATTCAAGGACTCCATTTCCTTAATCTTTTGCTGATAATCATGTTCAAAACGTTCGTAAGCATTTAATTCATGGTATAATTCCTACATAAAAAAGAAAAAATTGGTTATTTGAAAAAGGAACTACAAAAAATTCTATGGAAACCCTAACTTCAAACGGTAAAGAACTCAAAGCAAATCATAAGCAGGAGAAACATAAACAATATGAAAAACATACAAAAACACCTGAAAACTACATATAGGTAATGTGAAAGATCTAGGAATCAAAGTTATGCAGCAGACATGCAAGAAACGAAAACGGTGACAATGACTTTGCTCAGCCGCCAGTTCACTTTGGAGATAAAAAACCTGCAGAAGTTTAATTAAAATGTCGATAAGCTTACCGCAGTATGATGAACTAGACTGGTAAACTCCAGCATTGTCTTTTCGGCATCTACCTGATATTGCTTGTCGCCCGAGTTATCCGAGTCTAACCTGATATTTTGTTTTTGAGAAAAAAATTTATAATGATACACGATTATTAGTTTAATTATCTATCAATTGAATCACAATAAGTCAGCCTATTCTTCTCATTTGTCACAAATAAGCAATGTATAAGGAAACTCACTTTGAGAAATATCGATGTAGGTTGTGCCACTGTGGGTCTTTACACATATTTCCAAATCTAACTACTTCCCGTGAGAAGACGTTGAATTCTTCCCTAAAAATTTCAAAAAGATAAGGGATCAGAAACACAAACGAAATTCTGAGCAAAAGAAGAAGAAGAATACTACTCTTCAAACAAGCTAGAACCTTTTGTCAACCTCAGCAAGACATATTAACTCTTTCATATCAGTCGAGACTAATTGTTGAATGCCTTCTGATTGTAAAACCTCCTTCTTAAGAAACTGAATGTTTTCTTCAGAAAGTGAGTGAAATAAAGTGGCTCCTTTGGTTATTGTATTAGCTACTTCAAATGCCAATATTGATATTTTTTTCCCTCTAGAAGTCATGCCAGAGACAAACCCACTACTGTTGTTTAGCTTTGGAATGCCACTTCCAAGTGTGTCTAGAACTTCCACTGCCCTGTAGCTAGCTTTACCCAGTAAAGAGCCCTTTTTGGTGACCTGCAAAAAGAAGAGACGTCAATCATGAAACACTAAATTTTAAATGAAGAAGTTCCATCAAAGATCATAAGCTGCCATGCTAGAAACTCAAAGTGAAAGTAGCAAGTTACTGAGGTTAGCAAGTCGTAGTTCAAAATTTCGGTCCACAACTGCATTTTCCCGCATTCTGCCACCATTTCAAGGTTTGCACTTTGTAGTGTAGCCGCAACCACAATTTAGAACAGTGTTTGCAAATAATTGATATGTTGCTGCTTATAATCTGACAATTTAAAGCAATAAGCCAGAGACAGAATGTATTTGTAACGGAAATCACTTATTCAAATCGTGGAAGTTACAGCCCGTGCTTGAATGAAGCAAAAGTCACGGAAAGCAGATTTATACACCATAACCTCAATGATTGGTTTACAAAACAGAAGCAGGTTCTCCTAAATACAAAATTAAGCAAAATAACTCTAGTAAAAACAAGTTGACAGCATAAATCTAGCTATCAGAATTAGACATTGCAAACATTAGTTCACTGTCTCTAATAATTAATTGCTGGCACAATTGCAAACTGAATAACCAGAAATTTATCTACATATTCAACAGTGATAACATTATTAATCTCCATAAACAAATAAGAAGAGAATGAACGGTACCTGTTTTTCCCCCATTGAATCGGAAGTGGATAAACCGAATTCGTTAGAAAACCCATTTTCTTGCTTCTTGTGGTTTTTACCTTGACCATTAGACCTAGAATCTGAAAAAGTTTCATTCTTATCTTTAAAGCCGTTTTCTTTCTTAAGCTTCCCAGAAAACCCCAAAGTGTTCCCTCCAATTTCTGCATTTCCCTCAGCCATCCCAGCAGAGCAAAGTACCGCTCCCATTATACTATATATATTCTTCAATTATTCAAAAGCAGAAAATTAAAATGCAACACGACACTTGAAACAGAAACCCTATACCTGTGAATCAAATAAAATGAAATTCCATTCAGAAAATCAAATAAAGCTTCAATTGAATAAATAAACCGGAAATATTTGGAGTTTAAGAGTAAGAGCGTACCGAATAATTTACAGAGAATGATAATGGAGTTTGAGAAGAGAAAAACCAAATAGTAGATTAGAAAAGGTGAAGCGAGGGAATGAAGATTTTGGTGAAGAAAAGGGAAGAAAAGTCGCTGAGAATTTACGACTCTGAGGTTTGACTTTGAACTTGAAATAATGGTTGAATATATCGAACGAATAAATAAATGAAAATGGAAAAAGTATAAGCAATTAATGAAAATGGAAAACGCGCAAATGGAATGGATTCAATGGAATGCTAGGATTGGAAAATCGGTGATGAAATGAATGAATGAAGTAGTACTACTATTTGATGACTTGTTCGAGGAGGGGAAATGCGGACGTGGCACCCCAAAAATAAACACAACCACGTCTCTAATGCATGAACAGGGAGACCGTACAAAATAGGTCAACTTATATTATGATTGATAATACACGTATATAAAATTATGATGATTCATTTGATGGATTATTAGTTAATGACAGCTGCTCTTGGAAAATAATACTCTATACTATTCTTGATTTTTTAATTAATAAAGGTGTTTTTTTTAATATCAAACGTTTATATATTATATATTAAGTTGACTAAATTAGTTTTATTGGTATAATTATTTTTTTAATTTATTTTTTTTAGATTTAGTAAAAAAAATCTTCAAAAGTTTATAATTTTTTTTTTCTTTTTTTCCGTCTAATTGCTCTAATAGCAATGAAAATCATTTTCCTACGTCGTCTTTCACTGTATAAAAAAAAACAATCAAACGTTTTTTTATTAATAGTAGAAGATCTCTCATCTGCCTCACTCCTAGTTCGTTTGTGTTTGCGTTGATGTCATTTTGGTGTCGTTGACTATGCACTGTTATCGTTGTGTCGTCGTTTCTAGTTTCATATTTGTTTATTAATAAACGAACGACTGATGTAGACGATGCATAACGGAGGAGAAAGACAGTGAAAAGCAGCATAACGGAGGAGAAAGATAGTAAAAACGACAAAGACTGTGCAGTGGATAGATAACGGGAGGAGAAAATAAATTTTGTTATTTTTTTAGACAGTTTAGTAAATAAATATTAATTATTTTAAAATAGAACAAGAATATCAAACTTCAAAATTTAGTAGTGTTAAATTTAAAATTTAGTCAAACTTATTCACAAATTATATGCCATTAGACTATTAGTAATTTAATTTAATAGTATCATAATATGTTAATTTTCAATTATATCATAGAAATTTTCTTAGTTAATATTACTCATTTTATTTTTTAAGATGAATTGTTCACTTTAGATAAATTAAATCTCCCAAACTAATAGAGAGATGGATATATTGATATATTTTATTTGATTTTAAATACAAGAGAAAGTGAGTAAATACAAATTAATACATCTAATATAAATTTCAAATTAAATATATTAATATTTGTTAATCAATCTTTATCTTATATTCGATATTAAATAATATTTTATTTGATTTGATATAAGTCAAACACAAAAAAGAAAAAATAATAATTTAACTAGTTTTTAATAAACAATTTAATTATCGAATTATTTAGTTTGACTTTTATATTTATCCCCGAAACTTACAATGCATATAGTTAAAATTTAAGTTGAAAGATATTAATTTGTAAAAATAAAGTTAGAAGGTGTATTTTTTAGTGGATGTATTTTTTTTTAAGTTATAATAATTTTTATTAATAATTTAAAAAAAATTTATATTATCAATCAATTACAACCGTTGAATTATTAAAGATGTTTAATTTATGAATAGTTGTGATCTATTAAAAAAAATTATACTTAATAGTTCATGATAATTAACTTTATTTTTTATAATTTAACAAATATTTTTTATATATTTAAAAATAATTTGTTTAACGAAACTCGAGAATGGCGATACAATTTTTGATGTGCTGACACTGCCAAAAGATCTCTTCAAATAAGAAATTTTGTTATTTGGTCAAGCAAAGAAGAAACTTTATCTTTTTATTTATTTAAAAAGGAACAAAAACTTTATCTTAGAAGAATAAATAAACAAAAAACTATTGGGCCCATCTTTCCTATACATCCCAAGTCCCAACCATCGGAAGTATGAGTTGCTTCCTCCAAAGCTTATCAATAACTCTTCTTTTAGAAAAATATTTATTATTATGATGGAATATTAACAAAACAAAACAAAAATGTTGTGTGATAATATCTAATCGTTCTAAATAACAATAACCTGCTATCTATGTTTGATCATCTATATTTTGATATATTATTATCTTTTTTTGTAACAATTATTTATAATAAATAGAACTACTTTTTTTGTTTTTTTTATAAATATACCATTGTATCTAACTCACATATAGTCACATACTCCACATTTTTATATTTATCTCTTTTTAACTTTTTTTCCTACCTCCACCGCTTATAATTTTAGTAACAGTAAATAACTGTACACAAATTTTTTAAATAAAAATACGTACATTTATAATATTATTAAATTTTAATTTAACTAATAAATATTAATATAATTACTTTGAAAAATCATAGTTATAATTTGAATATATTATTTTACAGTTATATATGTAAATTTTTGTTGATATTTATCATCTCGTTTATAATAAAAAAAAATTATATTTATGAACTATCATTTATATAATGCACACAAATCTTAACTTTTTAAATATCCATCTTAAAAAAAACATGTTTGAGAAACTAAATTTTAATTTATACGCTCTAAACAATCATTTATAGTAAATCCTTTTTTAGTTTGTAATCAAATTTTATAATAAATATATGTTTTAAACAATCATTTATAATAAATACTTTTCTAGTTTGTAATCAAATTTTATAAAAAATATATATTTTTAGTTCGTACTTTACCAAATCTTAAACACATGATTTGAAATTTATTTTCAAATTAATAATGGTAATGATAATAATGTTACAAACTGTAACTAATATTTTTTAATTAATTTACACTTTTTTCTAAAGAGTTAATTTAAACTATTCACTAAAAGTAATGGAGTAAAATTCTAATGCATATATATATATAGATGATAAATTTATCATAACTAACCTACAACACAGTTTTTTTTTTTTTTTTTTAAAAAAAAGAAGATGGAATGGCCAAATGTGAAAATATGGGGGTACGTGCGTTAGATATAAAATTATATCTATAAAATTCCTTATCAATTCGTGTAATAATTGGACCAAAACGATAGGCCCAATAAATCCAAATCCAATGTACGCCTTCCATCTCTGAACTATTGTTTTTCTATATTTAAACATGTATATTAAAAAATAAAAAATTTAGATTAATTTAGTTTTTTTTTTTACTTTTCATTTTATAAATAAAAGTAAAATTCATTTAATGTATGTTTTTTTTTGGATTTTAAGGGTATAAGAGAAAAAATAATATTAATTATATATTGATTTTTCTAAAAAACTCGAAATCATAGGATAAAAGTAAAATATTTATAGGACCAAAGATCGAATACGAAAGGAGTAGCTTAAAATTTAAATAGTACAATAATTTTTTTTTATATAGATAAAATGGTAAATAAACTTATAGATAACTGTTCAAACTCGATATATGATATTTAATTTAAAAGTTCTAACATTTAATAGTTGAACTAAGTATTGCAAATAATTTTTTTATTTTCTAAAATGAATTAAATAGTAAAAGTCAATGAATGATTTCTCAGTTCAAAATAAAAAAAAAAAACACTAAAATTAAATAAACACTTACAAATAAATTTATGCTTCTATTTTAGTTTTAATAGATGTTCACTAATCCAAATAAAAATAAAAATAAAAATTGTAGACGCGTGTGGGAACTGTTTACTGTTTTGTATATTTGTTTAAGTGCATGATAAAATCTTTTGAATAATATGTCCCAGTGAAGTAGTTATTTTGTTCGTCTGTTTTATTAAATAAGTTAACATTATTTTCAAATAAACTAATGTCAATATATTTTTGTTAATTAAGATGGGATTAACATAACATTATAACATCATGTAAGCACAACAAAACATAGCATTATGTGAATCAATGATAATCATACACGGTGGGTCGTAAACATGTGATATGAAGTCGACACAATGTATGAATAGTAACCTTAGTATAAAAAATGTTGTATAAAACGTTTGCGTCATAAATTTATTTTGCGATAACCATACTATAATAGTTATTTGACTTAAAATTATTATGATTCTAACATAAGAAATCGTAGGTTTCAATATATCCATGTAGGTAGTGATTGAGCATGTGAACAATGCAAATGTGAGTTATCCATTCTTTTAATAAAAATATATTTATAGTTTATTTATTGAGTAATTTTTGATATTTTTTAAAAATATAAATCTATTTTCGTTTTTATGAGAGATAGTGATATAAATAATGTAAGTATATTAAATTAAATTTTAAAAAAATATTTATATTTATTTATTTTTTAAAAAGAACATCAATTAAATTAGTAGTTTAATCACAAAAACTAAAGAGTAATATATAAATTTGTTATTTTTAAACAAGCTCTACCTTAGAATTTGTCATATACTACTAGCACATATATATATTTCTTTAGGAAATCCATATGCTGATTGATATATCAATATGAGGAAAAGAAATCAAGATACAGTAAAGTTGAAAAGATTTTTACTAAAATAAAAGAAACGAAAATGATTGAGAATACACCGAAAAACATGCAATAATGCAATGGGGCAATAACGTAAAAAGAAGTTAAGAAATGTGGGGGCCTCATAGATAACGTGATCGAAGTTATGCGCTGGTTAGTAGTTGGTTTCCTCGTGCCCGTAACATGGCTGTCACCAATGAACCTCACCCCTTCACTCCCAAACAAAAAAAAAAACAAAATATCCCTTCCCCCATTATTACCATCTTAACCTCCGATTTTCCCTCTCTCTCCCTTCCATAAATAAATCTATGTGTTTTCCCTCTCTCTCTCTCATTGGAACCGCTCATCGATCTCATTTTCTGACTCATCATTTCATTTCCCAAACACCAAACCCTAAATCTCATTTCTCTTCGTTTCAACCATGAGAGAGATCTTGCACGTTCAAGGAGGCCAATGCGGTAACCAAATTGGATCCAAATTCTGGGAAGTGATATGCGACGAACACGGCATTGATCAAACCGGAAAATATATAAGCGAAGGCGGTTCCGATACTCAATTGGAAAGGATCAATGTTTATTACAATGAAGCTTCTGGTGGAAGGTATGTTCCTAGGGCTGTTCTTATGGATCTTGAACCTGGTACCATGGAAAGTATCAGATCTGGTCCATTTGGTAAGATCTTTCGTCCTGATAATTTCGTCTTTGGACAATCTGGTGCTGGTAATAATTGGGCGAAAGGTCATTATACCGAAGGTGCTGAGTTGATTGATTCTGTTCTCGACGTTGTTCGTAAAGAAGCCGAAAATTGTGATTGCTTGCAAGGTATATTTGCACAATTAACTTTTAGATTCTATTATTCGACTAACTTATTTCAATTACGACTTATTAAATTGACAAATGGCGTACTGTTTCCGTTGAATTTCAGTGTTGACGTTTTTCTCTGTTTCTGTAGCTTGATTATCAATGTTTGTTGAAATGATTTGCTTGCGATTTATGGTAGATATAAGATATAATCCTGTTTTCTAATTTAAGTAAAGTTGACGAATGCGATAATTAAAAGTTAAAGGAGGATCCAATTCTACTATTGGGAGATCCACGAATTTGATGCATTAGTTGAATTCAACCTGCATAAAAATTTGCTGATACACTGTAATCTAATCTCTATATTTGTTTTAGTTTAGTTTAGTTGTTTGATAGAACGAAGCTTCCATGATTTTGTTTAATGACAATACTTTAGGGGTTGATATATGCTATGGAAATAAAAAAAAACAGTGCGAAGTCAACACTGTTGACTATGTGGAACGTTTGTTCTTTTTGCCATCTGTAGATCTTTTATAAAAGAAATAAGATAATTAGATCACTAGATCTGATATCATCAGGATTTTCTTCGTGGTCCATGTTCTTTTGAATGAAAGACATGTAGGGACCACATCATCTTTTATAGTGCATAATTATAAAACAATGTATAAAGTCGGGTTCTTTTCCTATTGTCAGTTTCGATTAATGATAATTATACATAATTTCTAAAGTGTGTTTTTTCAAATAACAAAACACACGTTGACTTGCTCAATCTGGATCTCTTGTTTCTTAAATTAAGCGTAGTATAAAAGTGTTGTTTTATTAAATCACAAATTAATACTAGATTACTAGTGTAATTTTTCCTGAGTTTTTTATAGACAAAAAATTATCATGAAATTGTCCATAGCAATTTACGAAATCTTGAATGTTGGTCTTCTATAAGGATCTTTAGATGCAAGAAGTAAAAGACTGCACCATATTATATTAATGTATCATCTGCATCTGAATTCTTAGATTGAATTGAAACACTCCACCTGCAGAATAAGCTATGCAGATTCATGAAAAAAAATTGTTTCTTTTTTCACACAACAAGTTATTACTTAGATAGTAGTAACTATTAACCCAAATCATAGTAGTGCTCTAGAAGCTACACATAACTGTATATTTTTAAACATAGATCATGGTTCCCTAACAGGGTTAGTATGTTTTCATGGTCTTGTTCTGTTGTAGTATGACGCAAAATTGGTACATGCCACCAGAAATGTGATTCTCGGTAGTTTTGTATTTTTCTAACGATTGTACTGTCAGGTTTGTGAACTTGTATTGTCATCTTTTATTCTGAAATCTAAAATTAAATTATTTTTGTCAGGTTTTCAAGTATGCCACTCGCTTGGAGGAGGCACGGGTTCTGGCATGGGAACACTATTGATATCAAAGATCAGGGAGGAATACCCAGACAGAATGATGCTCACTTTCTCTGTTTTCCCATCTCCAAAGGTCTCTGATACAGTTGTTGAGCCATACAATGCCACACTATCTGTACACCAACTTGTAGAAAATGCAGATGAGTGCATGGTTCTTGACAATGAAGCTCTTTATGACATTTGCTTCAGGACATTAAAACTCAGCACCCCTAGCTGTAAGTATCATCTCCTCTGTTTTAGTCCCTCACTTGCTCTATAAGATTTGGTAAATAGATAATAACTTTTGTTATTTATTTCCTCGCGGTCTAATTGCAGTTGGGGATCTGAACCATCTGATTTCTGCAACTATGAGTGGGGTTACATGTTGTCTGAGGTTTCCTGGACAACTGAACTCTGATCTTAGGAAGCTGGCTGTCAATCTGATCCCGTTCCCACGTCTTCACTTCTTTATGGTGGGGTTTGCACCTCTCACTTCTCGTGGGTCTCAGCAGTACGTCTCCCTTACCGTCCCAGAACTGACTCAGCAAATGTGGGACGCCAAAAATATGATGTGTGCTGCTGATCCCCGACATGGCCGATACTTGACTGCATCTGCAATGTTCAGAGGAAAGATGAGCACCAAAGAGGTGGATGAACAAATAATCAATGTGCAGAACAAGAATTCTTCATATTTTGTTGAATGGATTCCCAACAATGTGAAGTCTAGTGTGTGTGACATTCCACCCAAGAACTTGAAGATGTCTTCCACTTTTATTGGGAACTCAACTTCAATTCAGGAGATGTTTAGGAGGGTGAGTGAGCAATTCACTGCCATGTTCCGGCGCAAAGCCTTCTTGCATTGGTACACTGGAGAAGGAATGGATGAGATGGAGTTCACAGAGGCAGAGAGTAACATGAACGATTTGGTAGCAGAGTACCAACAATACCAGGATGCAATTGCAGAGGAGGAAGATGAGTATGAAGAAGAAGGTGAGGAACAGTACGATGAGCAGTAGCTGGATCAAACTCCAATGGTAACTACTTCAACTATGCAACTTTGCTGCTATTCGTGTATCTACTACAGTCATATGCTCTTTTGTTCTTATTTATCCCTGTTTCTTTACATTTTGCCAAATTCATTTTTTAAGTGTACTATTTCAGAATTGTTTGGAAATTGGAATGTGGCCCGGCAGACAGGGTTATCCTATACTCTTATTCCTATAATCATATGTATTTATGTATGTGTGTGAATCAGTTTTGTTTCCTACCAATTCGTATTATTTTGAGAAAAGGGTTGGGGCTTTCCCATTTTTGCTTTACACGCATGAACCCATTCACTCCAAAAAATTAATGCTTCATTTGGAAGCTAAAAAAATATATGAAAAATAAATAAATAGACTGTACACCGTTTAGATAAGAAAATAAAAGAAAAAGTAGAATCTCCTCTTTGCTGTTTGGCAGAATAGAGAAGTGAGGGGGGTAAAATAAGAATTAAGTGAATTCCACACCATGGGAGAGATAAATAGACTAGGGTGTATAACATGTTCCAAACTCCAAAATACGTCATGTAAGTTTTAGAAAATAATGACATTATTTTACAATAATTGCCGTATTATAAAATATAATTCTATTTTTTTATTACAACTATTAATGTTAGTATAAATGTTAATATTAGTATTTTGGTAATGGTGGGAATCAAATCTACAACATCTTTATGACTCCACTTTCTAACTCTTCCATCTTAGTTACCAAATTGATTTTTTTTTTCTTTCACAAAACCAACTTTATATCTCATGCTTTTATATAATACTATTAATATTTATAAATATTTGCAAAATAATAAGAGTGGATTGTTATTCAAAATTTGTGTTCTTTTCGGAGAAAAATTACTATCTTGCACTTTTTTCTTCCCATTTCATTTTTTCATTACAACATGATTGAAAATATTACTTTTTGCACTCACACTCCTGTATTTTTACAAAACATAAATGAAGAGATTGGATCTCTTTGCCTTATACTTTGAGACGGTTGAAACTCATCAAGGAGCTCCCCATTCAAAGCATTCACATATTAGAAGAAACATATCATAAGTTAACGAATTTTGAAGGAGACACAATGCCTTATAGAGTGAGTATCCTTAGCAAAACTCTGATTTAACATATCCCGATTCCCTCAAATTTTACTCTTATCCCTACAAATGCAATAAAATGATATATTTGTCCTCGTATAAATATTAAAATTTGTCATTTTCTACCGTCATATCATTTCAGTTTTTCTGTACACAAATGAGTATCAATTTTTTCTATTTTACTGAATTTTTTCAAATTCTTCGGTATTGAATTTACACTTCGAAAAACTTTTTTCAAGTTTTTTGGTAGAGATGTATTTATCGAAAAACTTATTTTCAAGATTTTTAGTACTGAAAAATTTATTTGAAGTTTTTTAGAACTATCGAAAAACTTTTTTCAATATTTCTGAAACACAACTCATTTTCAAAATATTTTTTTTAAGTTTTCCGCTAATTACTTGAAAACACAAGTTTTTCGAAATTTTTTATAATTTTTATTTTATTTAAGATTTTGAACCTTCTGCATACATTTTCAATCATTTATAATGGAAAACTTTTTAAGGTTTTCTATTTTATATTGGAAAACTTTTCAACCTTTTCGTTCCAAAAATCTTTTTTAAAATTGTCTGCTACAAAATTTCTGTACAAATTTTCAACCTTTTATATTGAATTTTTTAAAAAAAGATTTCTGGTACAAATCTTTTCAATTTTCTGTACCAAAATTTTTTATATAATTTTTTTTCAATTAACCTTGTGTACTGAGAACTTGAATTGTTTTGTTTGGAAATCTCTAAATGATTAAAAAAAAGTACATTTGAATTGGTAAAATAGTAAAAAAAAATAAATTAAAAGTAAATTTAGCAATTTAAAAATAGGCTAAATTACACACGTGGTCCCTTAACTTAATTTCAGGTAACGTTTTAGTCCTTTATTATTTTTTTTTTTTTTTCCGATTTAGTCCTTTATTCCTAAAAATATCAAATAAAGTATGAAAATAT
The DNA here is from genome assembly GCF_000331145.2 of Cicer arietinum. NCBI lineage: Eukaryota > Viridiplantae > Streptophyta > Magnoliopsida > Fabales > Fabaceae > Cicer > Cicer arietinum. The sequence goes on along the minus strand of NC_021164.2, from coordinate 77,455,901 downwards.
GAGTTTATTTGAAGATTTGCGTTACGAATTTGGTGAAATTTGTATTATATTGAAGAATATAATTAATTTTATGAGTTTTGATTGAAATTTTTTTGAATTTTTGTATAAAAAAGAATATCATTGTTGAAATTTTAAAATATAAAATATCAAATTGTCACTTAAAATTAAAATAAAGGATCAAGTCGGAAAAAAAAAGATAAAGGACTAAAACGTTACCTTAAATTAAGTTAAGGGACCACGAATATATTTTAGCCTTAAAAATGTTGTGGGATATAACGCTGACCATAACATTAAAATTTGAAAAAATGAATTTTGTATTCCCACAATTAGACTTATACTTTTCAAAACGTAAAAAACCTAATTTTGTCCCTTTGATTTTCGTTCAATCAAAGATTAAAAAAAAAATTTACTCTATAATCTTATTTTCACTAAAATTTCGGCCAATTAAATTATTTTCTCCAAATAATCAGTGCACAAATTAACACAACCGTAAATTTCAAAGCATACAATTTCATGTCTATCGGAAACTTCAAAAACAATTTCTGGTACACTACTTTTAAGGAAGAGATGTATTATTAGGTTCGGTGTTTTTCGTTCCTCTATTCAATGTTAAAAATAAATAAAAAATGCTGTATCAGAAATTTCAAGAACAAAATTGAAAATTTTTGTGCTTGTTTTTTTATTTTGTGAAATTTCTGGAATTTCAATCAAAAATTTGAAATTTATAGTGGTTATTTTTTAATACCAAAAATTTCTAAAGTTTTCGACTAAGAACAGATTTTAAATTTTTGGATGAGACTATTATTTTCGAATGAAACTAATTTAAGAAAATTTTAAAAATAAATTTTTTGGATATGGTATACGTATTTTTATAAGTTAAAAGATCAATTCTAGAGTACAAATTCCAATTTTCTATATGTCATAATTCATAACTTATTATTTGTATAACTTTCTCTTATTTGTATAACTTTCTCTTCTTTTTTCAGTCTTATTATTTGTATAATTTATGAGATTTATATTTTTGAAAGAATTCATCATTTGTTTTGACATTTAAAATTTTTGTTTTAATGTATAAGTTATAGAAGTACATGACACAAATTTCGCCATTAATATAATGACGACCAAAAATGTTATTATGAAATAAGTGAACCAATTATTTCCCTGAAAGAACATGATAATTCTCTTTAAATAAATATGCCTAGCCTGTTTATAAATTGATAAAAAAAATAATTGAGTGATCCCAACGATGACAACGAAAATCTGTTCAGAAGAAGAAATCTTGAGAACCCAATCAAACTGAACATCAAAAAAAGAATTGAACATATTTTCATGACTTGAAATTGGAAAATGCAACAGTTTAAAATCTTGATCACTAAAAAAAATTAGCTTAAATAGAAATGAATTGAAACAAAAATAGGAGTGAAATGAATTTAATTAAAGGAGAGGAAAGCGCATCAGAGTCATGGAAGTATGAGAATAAACATCGCTCGCAAATAATATATACATACGAGCTTCTCATCATCACAGAATAAACTCTCATCACTTGCAAACTTTCTTATAACATTAAAATAAATCATCAACTTGAAGTATAGTATATAATAAAATAATGAATATATAACTTATAATATTATGGTGATCGATCATTAATTGAACTCAATATAATACTATCTGAATTCTGATCTTCGACTTGAGGCACAAGTGACTAAAGAGAGTCCTTTATATAGAGGGCACAAGGAAACCCTAGGCTTCCCCTCAGCTTGCCACGTCTCGATTTGTTTCTTTGGGCTTGCGGTGTTTTGGGTCAGCATAATAATAAAAAATTAGAGGATCCAATTTCTAGAAAAAACGTTGTTTTGTTTTATTTATTTTATGACATGGGAAAGTATGTGCCAAATTGCCGGAAGAATAACAAGAGTTAGTTTATCGAATAGAAAATCAACTTCTCTAAATTTTCTTTTTGAAAAGTGAGAAGTGAATAAACTAATAATTATAATTATAATTATTAACTCAATAATTTATATTAGGCACTTTATTATTTAATATAAATAATTCATTTTGTAGAATTTAATCCAAAATAAAACAAGATTAAGTAGTTGCTATTTTGCGGAAATCTGCAATGACGGGCCTTCTTCAAACAGTTTTAATGAATGTTTGAATCCGTGTTAAAAATAAACAAAAGCACGACAATATCCAAACTTATAGCGTATAGCTTTCACGTTGAAAACACATTTGGACGTGATTTCATGATAACTCCAAACACACTTTTAGTTTAATTGTGTCTTCTTGGTATGCATTTCGTGCGTATCAAAGGATTTTGTATATATATATATATATTAAAAAGTCAAACTTTTTCCCATCACCATTGAAATAAGCCAGAAGCTACCGGTGGAAAGGCATAAGCTTGGATTAAATCTTTGCATAAAATTTTACTACAAACACATTAATCATAAGAATGTAAAATCCCAACTTCAGTTTAGAATCACAGATTAATCTTTTTTAAGTACCAGATACAATTTAAAATGATTAACATCTTTAAATATTAGAGGTCTACGGCTGACTATATAGTGCACAAAGCACACAGCTAAAAAACTAAACACACTGTCAACATGAAATCTCTTTGAAAGTTTTATACCATAATTCATGTTGATATGTTATCATGTTCCTCTTACAAGTTGTGTCCGCAGCAACAAATGCCATGAGAGAAAAAAACACAAAAAAATTGTGATAATTAAGTCACTTTTCTCCTCTTTGCCATTGCTGAACTAATGGTAAAATCAGAGTCATCGTCAGAGCTTACACTCTCAGGTTTCTGCTTGTTGGACTGCTTTGATGCAGAGTTTGGTGTTGTCTTTTTAACAGAAGACTTAGGCGTAGTTGAGACTTTTTTCTTAACCGTAACAGATTTAGTGCTGCTCTTCACAGCAGATACAGCCTTAACAGGAGAAGTGATTTTCTGCTGTAGAGTTTTCTTTTGCTTCTTCTCATGTACTATCACCGCGACCTCTTTAGGAAGCAAGCCCGTTTCCATCAACCTGCAGTAACATTTAGCAACACAAATAAACAATCTTCTACGCTAGGAAGTACCTATAATTGCTTGGAAACAAGTTCTACACAGCATATCTTTCTTGTTAGTTTCAATCAGGCATAACATATATTTCATTACTTTCTTTAGGGTAAGTGGGGAAAGAAATTTCAATCTGCAGTGCAGATTTTCTTGTTTATCTACACTGTTAGAGTGTAATATAAGCATTAGACAAATCGTGTGGGATTGGATAAGTAAAACAAGACAATGCAAGTAACTGAGTTACAACAGAACTTTTAAATCGGTTTAGTATTTTATGATCCATGTACACTGTACAGCACAAGCAATTTCGAATGAGATGAGGGGAGGAAATAACGGGGGGGAAAGAGATGAGAAAGAGGCGGCTTGGACTAGAGGATCATGGAGAATATACAGAAAAAGTTGGATAGTTTTATGTTTGGATGTTACTATGTGCATGGAATCCATGGAATAAAAAGCTACCCCATAATCAATTGCGTAACAAATCTCGAGGTTTTTGCAGTATAAATTATCTTATGTTTAAATTAGTCCCATGACTATTTTTAAATCTAAATAGAACAATTAATTTGAAATGGTGTCAATTCCTTCATTAAAAAAATAAAATCAAATACACATTAGGTATTGCAACTGAACTAATAAACTAGACAAAAGAGAGATGATAAGTCTGAAACAATTCTAACCTAAGACATGAAAGCAACAAAATATCCGTTATGCCTATGCTCCCAACTCCGATACAAAGAGAAATATTCACAATTTAACAAAATATCAGATACAAAGAGTGATGGCACTTGGCAGATCTACCATTTTGATTATGAAAACTGCAAATCCAACGTAGACAGTAAGGAACAAATGCATACGGCCTTATAGTGACGGCATGCAATTTACAACCGCTTGCATGGTTTTGGGATTAGTAATTACAGGGTCAGTGTATGTTTATGAGTTGGTATGCCTGTGAACATGTATCCCCAAAGGAAAAGAAAGAAAAATAAACCTCAATTGTCTTTGATAATTGATCCAAAACAATGCTCCTTTGCCCCACTACCATAGTTTGGTTTTCAGGTCAAGAATCAAAGTTTGTCCATCTCAATCATCCATCGAGAGAATCACAAGGGTTAAAATACTTCTGTCTTTAAATTGGCTTCTGGTTTTCCTAAACACAAGTCATTACATATGTACCTTAAAGCATAAACATAATCCTATCAAGAAAATAATAGCATGTGTAACCTTCACTTTAGCACAGACAAATTGATATATTTCCAAGGGCCTAGGACAAGCTTAAAAGCTGGAAATTTTCTATTTGAGCCTAATGCTCACATCCTAACATAAAGGGCTTTATTGGATCAAATGCAAAGTTCCACATAAAACATCAAGAGCATTATATTACCTGCACAAATTGCACTTGAATGTCAAAGGTCTGATAGTTAGCCTTATAGTATAAGGCTAAAACCAATTCTAAACAATACAGGAGATTAAGCTTACTGAAATGGTGAAAGTCTACACTATACATGTGAAATTTGCCATGTAAAAAGGATTTTAAATGAATCTGTTTGGATTGACTTATTTGAACTTATCTTTTGTCATAAGCATTTGTAAGGGCTTACGGAAATAACTTATGACATGTCTATGAGCTTTATTCAAATTATATCTATAAGCTCACCAAGATAGCACATGATAAGAGTTTGATTTCATATTATCATTTGTTATACAAAAATGTACATATAATTATAAACCTTTATATAATATAAATGTTCAATTAAGTTGTTTATCAAAATAAAACCAGAAGCATGTTAATTGTCTTCCACTCTTCCATTCACGATCGGCCTGTCGCTCAACTCTAGGCTTAACTCTTACTCAAACATAAAACTAATCTATATAATAGTGTTTCTCAGCTCTTGTGAGTGGTATGACATGTTATTCATGCTCACTTAACAATTCACATTCATAGTAATAACGTTCTTTTGGGGGAGCCAAAGCCTAATAATTAAGCTAATTCCTTTTCCCAACATTGTCAAAAATGACCTAACTAACAAATTGCAAATAAGAAAGAGAAACATTAGCACAAAATGCAAAACCTCACCAGATTTGTGACATTTCACTAGTGGGAATTTGCTCATACAAAGTCTCGTAGAAAACCCTGAGAGGGTCTCTCTGAAAAAAAAGGTAAAATAATTCGATTACTGAAAACCTAAAAAAAGAATCATAAAAATAAAATCAAAGAGTAACTAAACAGAAACACGTGCATAATTCAAACCTCTTCGGGTGGATCTCGTTTCTGTCCAGGTAAATCATAAACCTTCTTTTCTTTCTTCTTTTTCTTCTGCTCTGTAACAACCTCTTCTTCCTCCTTCTTTACCTTCTTCTTTTTCTTCACTTCCTTCACCACCTAACCAAACGCACATAATAAAGAAATAACCAAACGTACATTACTAAAATGGAAGAAAAAAAACTAGGTCGATAATTTGAATTTATTATACCTTGGTGCTGGAGATTTTTTTGGCGATAGGTTTATCATCATCGTCTTCGTCATAGTCGTCATTGAGTTGCTTTTTAACTTTGGAGCGAGAAGCTGACGTAGAATGAGGAATGGGTTCTGATTCTTCTTTGACTTCTTTCTTGACTTTCGGAACTTTGTTTGATTGAGGTTTAGCGTTGGAGGTTGCGACCTTTTTGGGACCAGAACTGTTGTTGTTGTCGTTCTCTTGTTTTTTCACCAGTTTCAATTCTTCTGAAGACATTTCTACGATTTTGAAGGTGCAATGTGGAATGTGGAATGTGAAAATGAAGAAAATTTGCAGTGAATGATAGTGATTCCCTCTCCCTTCAGAATCGTCTGAGTTTGGGGTTTTGAATTCCAATACTCTGAGTTGTGGATACTTTCCAACATTTGGGTCGCGTGTATTTGGGCTGAGCTGCAAATAAGGCCCTTCTTTTCCTGTTTTTTTTGGAATGTTAGCTTTTGTACCCCTCCAATTAAACTTGTACCCCCAATTTATTAAAAATCCAATTTTATCCTTAATGAATTCATTCACGTGAGTGGTAAAAAAAAAATTACTCCAAAATTTCACTCCTCAACGAAATTTCCAGTAGGTTTAATTTTGACAACTAAATTTCCGGTAATTATTTGTAATATTGGAAATTTGGTCAAATAAATTTCCGGTAGTTACATTTTTAATACTGGATTTTTGAAATTTCCGGAAGCTACTGGAAATTTTAATGTTTTTAAAAATCCGGTAGTTATGTTTTCTTCACCGGAAAATTCGGTATTAATCCGGAAATTTCAAAAATTCGGTAGTTAATAAACTTTTTTTTTTTTACTTTTAAAATATTTATTTAATTTGTTTTTTTTTTAAAAATAGGGATGTAAAACACACAACCAATATTTATAGATTTAACTGAAACATTTACAACTGATCAAATTTTTGAGTCACGAGAAGTTGTCATATCATGGGCAAGAGAGATCGGTCGACAAAATCGAGTAGTAGTTATCATTACTCGATCAAACATAGAGACTGGAAAAAGAGGAAGAAAGTCAAAATTAATTATTGGTTGTGATAGAGGTGGACAATATAAGTCAAATAAAAATAACACAGGTACTTCAACTAAAAGGTGTGGATGTCCGTTTAAACTTAGATCGAGACCATTGAAAAACGTTGAAGGATGGATTATTAGTTTAATCTGTGGACTTCACAATCATGAGTTAGTAGCTACTTTTGAGAATAATGCATTTATGGGACGCTTAACAGAAGAAGATAAGAAACATGTTGACGAGTTGACAAAATATCACGTTGCACCGAGACACATCTTGTCATCTTTGAGAGATCGAGATATGGAGAATGTGACTAATATCTATCAAATTTACAAGCGACGAAGTACATACAAGAAGAATTTAAAAGGACCTAGAACTGATATGCAACATTTGTTGAAGTTACTTGAAGCTGAGAAATATACTTGTTGGAGTAGGACTCATGAGGACTCCAGCGTTGTGAGGGATATGTTTTGGACACACCCAGATTCCATAACTTTGTTGAACATGTTCCCTCTTGTATTCATCATGGATAGCACCTACAAAACCAACAAGTATAGGTTACCATTGTTTGAAATTGTTGGTGTAACTTCAACTGGGTTGACATTTAATGTTGCATTTGCTTATATGGATTCTGAACGTCAAGACAACTTTTGGTGGGCATTGGAGAAGTTAAAAGAGTTGTTTTTTTCAAACACGCCATTTCCTCAGGTGATTGTGACTGACAGAGAACTGGCTTTAATGAATGCAATTAAAGTTGTATTTCCATCTTCAACAAATTTACTTTGCCAACTTCATATTAACAAAAATGTTGGAGCCAAATGCAAACAGTATATATTAAAGAAAGACATGCAAGAACCCATTCTTGAGTTGTGGAGGAAAATTGTTTATTGTTCTGAAGAGAAGGAGTACGAGGAACTTTTGCAAGTATTTGAGCAAGCATGTGTCGATAATATTATTTTCTTTGACTACGTCAGAGACACATGGTTGAATCCTCATAAGGAAAGATTTGTTGAAGCATGGACCAATCGAGTATTGCATCTAGGAAATACTACGACTAATAGGTATGTCATTAAAATTTCACATTTTGTATGATATATGATATATGATTTATGCATGATATATGATCATTACTTCACATTTTGTATTTTTTTTGTTTAAATATTAGGGTTGAGTCTGCTCATTGGTCATTGAAGAGATTTTTGGAACACAGTAAAGGAGATTTTTGTAAGGCATGGAATGGTATGAATGACATGTTGAAGTTTCAAATTATTAAGATCAAAGGTTCATTTGAGATAAGTAAAGGTCGCAAAGAGCATATACACAACAATCCATTCTTTGAGAAATTGACTTGGGTGGTATCCAAGAAAGCCTTAGGTGATATTGTTGAAGAATACAAGAGAGTCAGTTATGTCGGTATTCAATTGAATTTGTATTTCCATCTTCAACAAATTTACTTTGTCAGCTTCATATTAACAAAAATGTTGGAGTCAAATGCAAACAATATATATTAAAGAAAGACATGCAAGAACCCATTCTTGAGTTGTATAGGAAAATTGTTTATTGTTCTAAAGAGAAGGAGTACGATGAACTTTTGCAAATGTTTGAGCAAGCATGTGTCGATAATATTATTTTCTTTAACTACGTCAGAGACACATGGTTGAATCCGCATAAGGAAAGATTTGTTGAAGCATGGACCAATCGAGTATTGCATCTAGGAAATACTACGACTAATAGATATGTCATTAAAACTTCACATTTTGTATTTTATTTTATGCATGATATATGATTAAAACATCACATTTTGTATTTTTTTTTTTGTTTAAATATTAGGATTGAGTCTGCTCATTGGTCAATGAAAAGATTTTTGGAACACAGTAAAGGAGATTTTTGTAAGGCATGGAATGGTATGAATGACATGTTGAAGTTTCAAATTATTAAGATAAAAGGTTCATTTGAGATAAGTAAGGGTCGCAAAGAGCATATACACAACAATCCATTCTTTGAGAAATTTACTTGGGTTGTATCCAAGAAAACTTTAGGTGATATTGTTCATGAATACAATAGAGTCAACTATGTCGGCAACGATAAAGATGTGTGTTGTTGTATACTTAGAAACACTCATGGATTACCTTGTGCATGTGAGTTGACACGATACAAGCTGAAAGGTGTTCCAATTCCATTAGATGTTGTTCATATACATTGGAGGAAATTAACCATGAATAGTGATCAAGAGGAAGAACAATTGACAGATGATTCAAAGTTGGACATTACATCGGAGATGAATATAATTTGGAAAACATGGAAAACACTTCATGTTGCTGGAAGAAGGGCATTAAAGAGCAAGTTGCGTGAAATAGGATATCCGGAGACAACATCAATGTGTGCACCAGTGGATAAAATCAAAACAAAATGTGGTGTTAAGAAGAAAAAAGGCAATAAGCCGAACAAGTCTCTCAGCAAGCATCCAAACAAGTTGATACTCGAGTCTCCCAGCAAGTATCCAAACAAGTCTCTCAGCAAGCATCCAAACAAGTCTCCCAGCAAGCATCCAAATAAGTCTCCCATCAAGCATCCAAACAAGTCTCCCATCAGGTTAAAAAATATTTCCACGAGTTTCCTCCTTTAATTCATCCATATATTGAAGACATAGTTAATGTTAAAGTAGATGAAAACTGTGGATATCGTGTTATTGCTGCTTTACTTGGTCATGGTGAAGAATACTGGAGCATTGTACGTCGACA